>NC_077223.1:74215182-74498845 GCF_024763615.1 Phlebotomus papatasi
AAGTCATTGAGGATCAAGAAACACCCGGAAAGAAAAAGAAGAAGAAGGTTATAAAGAAAACTAAGAAAGGTGGAGTGGTCGAAATCACAGAGAGTATTTCTGAAGTCCGAGAACCCAAATCCAGTGATGAAGAATTCCCAGAAGAGGGGCCTGTGATGGAAGAAGTCCCGACTGAGGAAGTGATCACAACAGAAGAATTCATTGAGGATCAAGAAACACCCGGAAAGAAAAAGAAGAAGAAGATTATAAAGAAAACTAAGAAGGGTGGAGTGATCGAAATCACAGAGAGTATTTCTGAAGTCCGAGAACCCAAACCCAGTGATGACGAATTCCCAGAAGCAGGAGCAATGATTGAGGAAGTCCCGACTGAGGAAGTGATCACAACAGAAGAAGTCATTGAGGATCAAGAAACACCCGGAAAGAAAAAGAAGAAGAAGGTTATAAAGAAAACTAAGAAGGGTGGAGTGGTCGAAATCACAGAGAGTATTTCTGAAGTCCGAGAACCCAAACCCACTGATGAAGAATTCCCAGAAGAGGGGCCTGTGATTGAAGAAGTTCCGACTGAGGAAGTGATCACAACAGAAGAAATCATTGAGGATCAAGAAACACCCGGAAAGAAAAAGAAGAAGGTTATAAAGAAAAGTAAGAAGGGTGGTGTGGTCGAAATCACAGAGAGTACCTCTGAGGTCCGAGAACCCAAACCCACTGATGAAGAATTCCCAGAAGAGGGGCCTGTGATTAAAGAGGTCCCGACTGAGGAAGTGATCACAACAGAAGAAGTCATTGAGGATCAAGAAACACCCGGAAAGAAAAAGAAGAAGATTATAAAGAAAACTAAGAAGGGTGGAGTGGTCGAAATCACAGAAAGTATTTCTGACGTCCGAGAACCCAAACCCACTGATGACAAATACCCAGAAGAACGAGCAATGATTGAAGAAGCCCCGACTGAGGAAGTGATCACAATAGAAGTCATTGAGGATCAAGAAACACCCGGAAAGAAAAAGAAGAAAGTTATCAAGAAAATTAAGAAAGGTGGAGTGGTCGAAATCACAGAAAATATTTTTGAAGTCCGAGAACCCAAACCCACTGATGACGAATTCCCAGAAGAGGAGCCCGTAATTGAAGAAGCCCCAACTGAGGAAGTGATCACAACAGAAGAAATCATTGAGGATCAAGAAACACCCGGAAAGAAAAAGAAGGAGAAGGTTATTAAGAAAACTAAGAAGAGTGGAGTGGTCGAAATCACAGAAAATATTTTTGAAGTCCGAGAACCCAAACCCACTGATGACGAATTCCCAGAAGAGGAGCCCGTAATTGAGGAAGTCCCGACTGAGGAAGTGATCACAACAGAAGAAGTCATTGAGGATCAAGAAACACCCGGAAAGAAAAAGAAGGAGAAGGTTATTAAGAAAACTAAGAAGGGTGGTGTGGTCGAAATCACAGAGAGTATTTCTGAAGTCCGAGAACCCAAACCCAGTGATGACGAATTCCCAGAAGAGGGGCCTGTGATTGAAGAGGTCCCGACTGAGGAAGTGATCACAACAGAAGAAGTCATTGAGGATCAAGAAACACCCGGAAAGAAAAAGAAGAAGGTTATAAAGAAAACTAAGAAGGGTGGAGTGGTCGAAATCACAGAGAGTATTTCTGAAGTCCGGGAACCCAAACCCACTGATGACGAATTCCCAGAAGAGGAGCCCGTAATTGAAGAAGCCCCAACTGAGGAAGTGATCACAACAGAAGAAGTCATTGAGGATCAAGAAACACCCGGAAAGAAAAAGAAGAAAGTTATCAAGAAAATTAAGAAAGGTGGAGTGGTCGAAATCACAGAAAATATTTTTGAAGTCCGAGAACCCAAACCCAGTGATGACGAATTCCCAGAAGAGGATCCCGTAATTGAAGAAGCCCTAACTGAGGAAGTGATCACAACAGAAGAAGTCATTGAGGATCAAGAAACACCCGGAAAGAAAAAGAAGAAGAAGGTTATTAAGAAAACTAAGAAGGGTGGAGTGGTCGAAATCACAGAGAGTATTTCTGAAGTCCGAGAACCCAAACTCAGTGATGAAGAATTCCCAGAAGAGGGGCCTGTGATTGAAGAAGCCCCTACTGAGGAAGTGATCACAACAGAAGAAGTCATTGAGGATCAAGAAACACCCGGAAAGAAAAAGAAGAAGAAGGTTATTAAGAAAACTAAGAAGGGTGGAGTGGTCGAAATCACAGAGAGTATTTCTGAAGTCCGAGAACCCAAACCCACTGATGACGAATTCCCAGAAGAGGAGCCCGTAATTGAAGAAGCCCCAACTGAGGAAGTGATCACAACAGAAGAAGTCATTGAGGATCAAGAAACACCCGGAAAGAAAAAGAAAAAGAAGATTATAAAGAAAACTAAGAAGGGTGGAGTGGTCGAAATCACAGAGAGTATTTCTGAAGTCCGAGAACCCAAACCCACTGATGACGAATTCCCAGAAGAGGGGCCTGTGATTGAAGGAGCCGCAACTGAGGAAGTGATCACAACAGAAGAAGTCATTGAGGATCAAGAAACACCCGGAAAGAAAAAGAAGAAGAAGGTTATTAAGAAAACTAAGAAGGGTGGAGTGGTCGAAATCACAGAGAGTATTTCTGAAGTCCGAGAACCCAAACCCAGTGATGAAGAATTCCCAGAAGAGGGGCCTGTGATTAAAGAAGTCCCAACTGAGGAAGTGATCACAACAGAAGAAGTCATCGAGGATCAAGAAACACCCGGAAAGAAAAAGAAGAAAGTTATCAAGAAAATTAAGAAAGGTGGAGTGGTCGAAATCACAGAAAATATTTTTGAAGTCCGAGAACCCAAACCTACTGATGACGAATTCCCAGAAGAGGAGCCCGTAATTGAAGACGCCCCAACTGAGGAAGTGATCACAACAGAAGAAGTCATTGAGGATCAAGAAACACCCGGAAAGAAAAAGAAGAAAGTTATCAAGAAAATTAAGAAAGGTGGAGTGGTCGAAATCACAGAAAGTATTTTTGAAGTCCGAGAACCCAAACGCACTGATGACGAATTCCCAGAAGAGGATCCCGTAATTGAAGAAGCCCCAACTGAGGAAGTGATCACAACAGAAGAAGTCATTGAGGATCAAGAAACACCCGGAAAGAAAAAGAAGAAGGTTATCAAGAAAACTAAGAAGGGTGGTGTGGTCGAAATCACAGAGAGTATTTCTGAAGTCCGAGAACCCAAACCCAGTGATGAAGAATTCCCAGAAGACGGAGCAATGATTGAAGAAGTCCCGACTGAGGAAGTGATCACAACAGAAGAAGTCATTGAGGATCAAGAAACACCCGGAAAGAAAAAGAAGAAGAAGGTTATAAAGAAAACTAAGAAGGGTGGAGTGGTCGAAATCACAGAGAGTATTTCTGAAGTCCGAGAACCTAAACCCACTGATGAAGAATTCCCAGAAGAGGGGCCTGTGATTAAAGAGGTCCCGACTGAGGAAGTGATCACAACAGAAGAAGTCATTGAGGATCAAGAAACACCCGGAAAGAAAAAGAAGAAGAAGGTTATAAAGAAAACTAAGAAGGGTGGAGTGGTCGAAATCACAGAGAGTATTTCTGAAGTCCGAGAACCCAAACCCACTGATGAAGAATTCCCAGAAGAGGGGCCTGTGATTGAAGAAGCCCCGACTGAGGAGGTAATCACAACAGAAGAACTCATTGAGGATCAAGAAACACCCGGAAAGAAAAAGAAGAAGAAGATTATAAAGAAAACTAAGAAGGGTGGAATGGTCGAAATTACAGAGAGTATTTCGGAAGTCCGAGAACCGAAACCCAGTGATGACGAATTCCTAGAAGAGGGGCCTGTGATTGAAGAAGCCCCAACAGAGGAAGTGATCACAACAGAAGAAATCATTGAGGATCAAGAAACACCCGGAAAGAAAAAGAAGAAAATTATAAAGAAAACTGAGAAAGATAATATTGTAAAAATCACAGAACAAATTACAGATCTCGATGATACTGGATTAGAGACAGAAATGCCAGAACTAACTGTACCATTCTTAGAGCAAAAAGAAGCAGATGAAGTAAATGCTATTGAAAAAATGATTGATCTCGAATTACTGAAAAAAGCTGTAAAGCCCTTAGTTAAAGAGGAAAAGAAAAAAGTAAAGAAAACTAAAAAGGTTGACGAACAACCTCTTGAAGAAACTTTGGACAATGTTGAAAAGCCAAAGACAACAAAGTTAGTTAAAAAGGTGAAGAAGGGAGAAGATATAGTTGAAGTAACGGAAGAACCCAAATTAAAAGAAGAAATTATGGAGGAAAAAGTGTCTGATTCTGAGGAACCTTCACAAGTTCTTGAAGAAGAGCCTCCTAAAGATAGTCAAGTTGAGACGAAAAAGCCTAAGAAAAAGAAAGTGATTAAGAAGATCAAGAATGATGAAGAGCCAGTTCAAACACACGAAATACAAGAGATAGAAGAGAGAAAGTCTGATGCAATGCCAGAAGTCCCTGAAGAAGCGATTACTGAGAAATTTCCAAGTGAAGTACATGAACCACAGAAAAAGAAAACATCCAAAAAGACAACAAAGAAATTGAAGAAGGATAATGAATTGGAACTAATCGAAAAGATGATTGAAATGGAAATTCCTAAAACTGAATTAGAAAAATATGAGAAGTTTGACGATGAACCTGTTGAGAAACCAAAGACCAAAGAAGAAGAAATTAAAGATGATAAGTCAAAACCATTGAAGATCGAAAGAAAGGAACAAAAACCAACCAAAGTTGAAATTGTTGAAGTTTCAGAATTACCTCAGAAACTCAAACTTCGGAAACCGAAGCCAATTGAAAAGACCAGTAAAGATGAAATAAGCTTTTTGAAAACCAAATTAAAGAGTAAAATTACACATATAGAATATCCTCCACCAATAATACAATTGATTATTACCGATATGAACACAATAAGAGATGCTGGAATCTTATCCAGAAATATGGAAGAGGCTGAGAAATTACCGAAGAAGAAAAAGATAATGAAATTCAAACCTCCAAAAGAAATCAAAGATGATCTAGAAAGACCAGAGTTAGAAAAGTATGAGAAGTATGAGAGTAGTTCAGATGAAGCTCCAGAAAAAGAAGGCTACAAACGACAACCCAAGAAACCTAGGGAAGGTGAACCTGAAGAGAAAACATTAAAGATTGGAAAAGGTAAACTAAAGCCACAAGATGATGAAACTCCGGAAACAGTAAAACTAAAAGGAATTCCTGGAAAGAAACCAAAGGACGAAACTGTTGAAGAGAAGACACCTAAAAAGAAAGCGCCTAAAGAAGATAAACCTAAGAAGAAGAAGCCTTCAGATTACACCGAAATACCTTCTCCGTTAGAATTCGATTTTGAACCTTCTGAAGTTCCACCATATGAACCTGAAATACCTGAACACGAAACATTTACTCCCGAAGAACCCACTCAAGAGAAACCAAAATATAAACGCAAGAAGAAACCTGAACCACAACCAGAAACTGTAGAAATTCCTCTTGAAAAGGGAAAACCAAAGAAACCAGAAGAAATACCAGAAGAGGATGTCAAGTTCAGAATACCACAAGCACCTAAACCGGAAGAAGATCAACCAGAAATTAAACTAAAGCCATTCAAAAAACCAAAACCCGAAACAGAAACAGACGAGCCTGATCGTGACATGAAATTACCTAAATACGAACCAACATCTCCTCAAGTTAGCGACGATGAGAGAGATGATTCACCAAAAACTAAGAAAATCAAACGCAAGAAGATCTCAAAACCAAAAGATTCTCCTGACACTATGACGATGAGTGACGATGAGAAAAATACAGAAAAACAGAAAACGACACATGACCAGCTGTCCAACTTAGACTCTTTACCTATTTCACAATTCCCTAATCAAAACATTTCCGAAATCACAACTCCAATTATATCAAGTAAGTTAATACTCATAATTTTCCTTAACTTTGTATGATTATCATTAAGTAAACAGGTATAATGTATTATGTATTATGTTTCATCTTTCAAAAAGTGATTCTCTTGATTTTGTAATCTCAAATATATGCACTATTAGTGTTATATACTAGATTGTACCCGTGATTTAGGTGTTTCCGCTTCGCTGGTGAAGCCATTTTTGGTTAGTCGATTGCAGTTAAAGCAAGAAAAAAAGTACAGGAGAGTTCGATGATGTCAGAAAATTAAAGATCTGTTTATGTTCATTTTTCAAACTTTTATAAACTAGTACAATCTGGCTGACTAATTTCACATGCACCTTTTCACAAAAAAAATATCTCTTGGGTGTTACCTATTTGAAAAGGGACAGATAATCCTAACCGGCTTATGTAGGTGAGATTCTTAACGTGAGCTAACTCGGAAAGCATGTAAATTCGATTTAGAGCTGAAGTTGGGGGACGCCATTCAGTTATCTTGAATCCAATTCGTGAAATTACACAAATTTTGTATTTCAACCAAAATATCAAAGATTTGGATGAACTGACAGAAAAGTGATATATGGGTGAAATGTAGACCAGAATGTTCTCTATAATTTTGCCGTAGAACTTGATCTTATCGATTAATCAGAAGCCGAGATAATCGAGGTTGTTTGTTTCTGAACTCGTTTTTCGTCCAGAGCGCCCCAAGTGTTCATTTGATGAACTTCAACTATATCAAAGAATTGTTGTATTTTGTGAGACTTTGCATTTAAAACCCTATTTTAAGTGTCTTGGTCGAGTAGAAGCAGTCAAATTGGCATCTGAGTGGTTTCAAAGCGTTATTATAGGAAAAATCAATTTTTTCACACATAAACAGCAAAATCGGACAGATGGCATTGTATGATCGAAAAATGATGTACGGACGAAATATAAACATAAATGTCCTCTACAATTATGTCGAAGTAATCATCAAAATCGGTTAAGCACGTGTCGAGGTAATTGAGGTTATGTGATATTGAAATTGGTTTATCGACTGTGACGCCCCTGGTGTTGGTCCCTCGAAGTTCAAATGCTCTATAAAGTTGTAGAATTTTGTGAAATCTTTCATTTGAGCCCTCACACGTCAAAATCAGTCAAATAGAACCGGAGATATGATTTTTTTTAATTTCGTACACTTTGACCCCACATATCTCCGGCCCTATTGTAACCACAGCGAACCCATGCCACTTTTTGTAAACTTAATAGCCTAGTCTACACTACTCTAAAATTTGATTAACTTGCACAAAGGAGTTTTTGAGAAAAATGAGTTTGAGTTTTGACGAATTTTGACGCTATCGCAGCGCTACCTGTGGTGACTTTTTGAACTTCCATCTGAAAGTGCTCATTGAGACGAAACCAAAAACCCAAAATTTAGGTCAAAATGTTAATTAGAATCGGAGATAGAGGCCGGTCAATTTTCGAACTTTGACCCCTTATAACTCGGGTCTGGGGTTATCGATCGACTTAAGAATTTTTTGTTTGATAGGTATAATATGCGGCTACAACATACTAAAATTACAGCCCGATGAACAAAGGAATTTCTGAGTTATTTAACTTAGAAAATTGAAAAATATTCTTTTTAAAAATAGCGCCCCTACCGGTGGTTTTATGAACTTGTGATGTTAGAAGGGGAAGTGGCATTTCACGAGAGCTTTCCAAAACACCCTTACTATTTAAATTCTGACAATTAGAACTGGAGTTATAGCCGGTTATTTTTCAAGTATAATATTCACAGGGAAGGTAGAAGATATGAAGAAGTATTTAAGTGAACTCCACGATGGCTCTTGTTAAACTCCACTTTTTGCACTCTTTTTACAAATTTTTATAATTGATCATTACATTCAAATAAACTGAACAATCGCAAAGACAAAAGAACAAACGCAAGACACTCAAATAAGTTTAATGAGACATTCAAATAAACTGAACAATCGCAAAGACAAAAGAACAAACGCAAGACACTCAAATAAGTTTAATGAGCTTAATAAAAAAAAAATTTCTTCTAAAATAAAAGTCTCCTATTTTAAAGTTCAGTATCCAAAAACCGAATAAAACGATTTTTGTAAAAAAAAATCGAGTTGTTCGATTTATATTCTGAGTGGTCGAAATGTTATGTACAACAAAAGTCACACCAAAACAGTTTCATGAATAAGCCTTAACCACCAAGTTTTCTTAATTGCAAATTCACAATTTAGATCATTCAGAAACTGAAACAATATCATATCCAGAACTTTTACTCGAAAATATATCATACTTATTCAGAATATATTTACAAACCTAATGCATGTATCATTTTACAGAGGACACTGCAGAAGAGCCAACACATTTACCAGAAGAAGAACAGGAAACACATCTCTTAAAATCACGAAAGAAAGCTCCAAAACTAAAGAGAAAAAGCACAGAAGAAGAACAACCAAAACAAATTTTTGACATTCAAAGTGATGTAGAAAGTGACACACAGAAAACAGAAGCCACTCAGAATGAAGAAATTATAGAAAACACAGTAGAGCAAGCAACAGATACAGACAGCAAACCTAAAAAACTTACGAAAAAGATCACAAAAAAGATAAAGAAAGGTGGTGTTGTAGAAATAACCGAAAGAGAATGCCCAGATGAAGAAGGACCCAAAATTGAAGACATCACAGAGGAAGCACCAACTGAAGAAACTGTTGAAGTGACTACAACAGAAGAAGTTATTGAAGATACAGAAAAGCCTGGTAAAATGAAGAAAAAGAAAATCATAAAGAAGACCAAAAAGGGTGGTGTCGTAGAAATCACGGAACGAGTGACAGACTTCCCAGATGAAGAAGGACCCAAAATTGAAGACGTCACAGAGGAAGCACCAACTGAAGAAACTGTTGAAGTGGTTACGACAGAAGAAGTGACTGAAGATACAGAAAAGCCTGGTAAAATGAAGAAAAAGAAAATCATAAAGAAGACCAAAAAGAGTGGTGTCGTAGAAATCACGGAACGAGTGACAGACTTCCCAGATGAGGAGGGACCCAAAATTGAAGACGTCACAGAGGAAGCACCAACTGAAGAAACTGTTGAAGTGACTACAACAGAAGAAGTTATTGAAGATACAGAAAAGCCTGGTAAAATGAAGAAAAAGAAAATCATAAAGAAGACCAAAAAGGGTGGTGTCGTAGAAATCACGGAACGAGTGACAGACTTCCCAGATGAAGAAGGACCCAAAATTGAAGACGTCACAGAGGAAGCACCAACTGAAGAAACTGTTGAAGTGGTTACGACAGAAGAAGTAATTGAAGATACAGAAAAGCCTGGTAAAATGAAGAAAAAGAAAATCATAAAGAAGACCAAAAAGGGTGGTGTCGTAGAAATCACGGAACGAGTGACAGACGTCCCAGATGAAGAAGGACCCAAAATTGAAGACGTCACAGAGGAAGAACCAACTGAAGAAACTGTTGAAGTGGTAACAACAGAAGAAGTTATTGAAGATACAGAAAAGCCTGGTAAAATGAAGAAAAGGAAAATCATAAAGAAGACCAAAAAGGGTGGTGTCGTAGAAATCACGGAACGAGTGACAGACGTCCCAGATGAAGAAGGACCCAAAATTGAAGACGTCACAGAGGAAGCACCAACTGAAGAAACTGTTGAAGTGGTTACGACAGAAGAAGTGATTGAAGATACAGAAAAGCCTGGTAAAATGAAGAAAAAGAAAATCATAAAGAAGACCAAAAAGGGTGGTGTCGTAGAAATCACGGAACGAGTGACAGACGTCCCAGATGAAGAAGGACCCAAAATTGAAGACGTCACAGAGGAAGTACCAACTGAAGAAACTGTTGAAGTGGTTACGACAGAAGAAGTGACTGAAGATACAGAAAAGCCTGGTAAAATGAAGAAAAAGAAAATCATAAAGAAGACCAAAAAGGATGGTGTCGTAGAAATCACGGAACGAGTGACAGACTTCCCAGATGAAGAGGGACCCAAAATTGAAGACGTCACAGAGGAAGCACCAACTGAAGAAACTCTTGAAGTGGTTACGACAGAGGAAGTAATTGAAGATACAGAAAAGCCTGGTAAAATGAAGAAAAAGAAAATCATAAAGAAGACCAAAAAGGGTGGTGTCGTAGAAATCACGGAACGAGTAACAGACTTCCCAGACGAAGAAGGACCCAAAATTGAAGACGTCACAGAGGAAGCACCAACTGAAGAAACTGTTGAAGTGGTTACGACAGAAGAAGTAATTGAAGATACAGAAAAGCCTGGTAAAATGAAGAAAAAGAAAATCATAAAGAAGACCAAAAAAGGTGGTGTCGCAGAAATCACGGAACGAGTAACAGACTTCCCAGACGAAGAAGGACCCAAAATTGAAGACGTTACAGAGGAAGTACCAACTGAAGAAACTGTTGAAGTGGTTACGACAGAAGAAGTGACTGAAGATACAGAAAAGCCTGGTAAAATGAAGAAAAAGAAAATCATAAAGAAGACCAAAAAGGATGGTGTCGTAGAAATCACGGAACGAGTGACAGACTTCCCAGATGAAGAGGGACCCAAAATTGAAGACGTCACAGAGGAAGCACCAACTGAAGAAACTGTTGAAGTGGTTACGACAGAAGAAGTGATTGAAGATACAGAAAAGCCTGGTAAAATGAAGAAAAAGAAAATCATAAAGAAGACCAAAAAGGGTGGTGTCGTAGAAATCACGGAACGAGTGACAGACTTCCCAGATGAAGAGGGACCCAAAATTGAAGACGTCACAGAGGAAGCACCAACTGAAGAAACTGTTGAAGTGGTTACGACAGAAGAAGTAATTGAAGATACAGAAAAGCCTGGTAAAATGAAGAAAAAGAAAATCATAAAAAAGACCAAAAAGGGTGGTGTCGTAGAAATCACGGAACGAGTAACAGACGTCCCAGATGAAGAAGGACCCAAAACTGAAGACGTCACAGAGGGAGCACCAACTGAAGAAACTGTTGAAGTGGTTACGACAGAAGAAGTAATTGAAGATACAGAAAAGCTTGGTAAAATGAAGAAAAAGAAAATCATAAAGAAGACCAAAAAGGGTGGTGTCGTAGAAATCACGGAACGAGTAACAGACTTCCCAGACGAAGAAGGACCCAAAATTGAAGACGTTACAGAGGAAGTACCAACTGAAGAAACTGTTGAAGTGGTTACGACAGAAGAAGTGACTGAAGATACAGAAAAGCCTGGTAAAATGAAGAAAAAGAAAATCATAAAGAAGACCAAAAAGGATGGTGTCGTAGAAATCACGGAACGAGTGACAGACTTCCCAGATGAAGAGGGACCCAAAATTGAAGACGTCACAGAGGAAGCACCAACTGAAGAAACTGTTGAAGTGGTTACGACAGAAGAAGTAATTGAAGATACAGAAAAGCCTGGTAAAATGAAGAAAAAGAAAATCATAAAGAAGACCAAAAAGGATGGTGTCGTAGAAATCACGGAACGAGTGACAGACTTCCCAGATGAAGAAGGACCCAAAATTGAAGACGTCACAGAGGAAGCACCAACTGAAGAAACTGTTGAAGTGGTTACGACAGAAGAAGTAATTGAAGATACAGAAAAGCCTGGTAAAATGAAGAAAAAGAAAATCATAAAGAAGACCAAAAAGGGTGGTGTCGTAGAAATCACGGAACGAGTAACAGACGTCCCAGATGAAGAAGGACCCAAAACTGAAGACGTCACAGAGGGAGCACCAACTGAAGAAACTGTTGAAGTGGTTACGACAGAAGAAGTAATTGAAGATACAGAAAAGCTTGGTAAAATGAAGAAAAAGAAAATCATAAAGAAGACCAAAAAGGGTGGTGTCGTAGAAATCACGGAACGAGTAACAGACGTCCCAGATGAAGAAGGACCCAAAATTGAAGACGTCACAGAGGAAGCACCAACTGAAGAAACTGTTGAAGTGGTTACGACAGAAGAAGTGATTGAAGATACAGAAAAGCCTGGTAAAATGAAGAAAAAGAAAATCATAAAGAAGACCAAAAAGGGTGGTGTCGTAGAAATCACGGAACGAGTAACAGACTCCCCAGACGAAGAAGGACCCAAAATTGAAGACGTCACAGAGGAAGTACCAACTGAAGAAATTGTTGAAGTGGTTACGACAGAAGAAGTGATTGAAGATACAGAAAAGCCTGGCAAAATGAAGAAAAAGAAAATCATAAAGAAGACCAAAAAGGATGGTGTCGTAGAAATCACGGAACGAGTGACAGACTTCCCAGATGAAGAGGGACCCAAGATTGAAGACGTCACAGAGGAAGCACCAACTGAAGAAACTGTTGAAGTGGTTACGACAGAAGAAGTGATTGAAGATACAGAAAAGCCTGGTAAAATGAAGAAAAAGAAAATCATAAAGAAGACCAAAAAGGCTGGTGTCGTAGAAATCACGGAACGAGTGACAGACTTCCCAGATGAGGAGGGACCCAAAATTGAAGACGTCACAGAGGAAGCACCAACTGAAGAAACTGTTGAAGTGGTTACGACAGAAGAAGTAATTGAAGATACAGAAAAGCCTGGTAAAATGAAGAAAAAGAAAATCATAAAGAAGACCAAAAAGGATGGTGTCGTAGAAATCACGGAACGAGTAACAGACGTCCCAGATGAAGAAGGACCCAAAATTGAAGACGTCACAGAGGAAGCACCAACTGAAGAAACTCTTGAAGTAGTTACGACAGAAGAAGTGACTGAAGATACAGAAAAGCCTGGTAAAATGAAGAAAAAGAAAATCATAAAGAAGACCAAAAAGAGTGGTGTCGTAGAAATCACGGAACGAGTGACAGACTTCCCAGATGAGGAGGGACCCAAAATTGAAGACGTCACAGAGGAAGCACCAACTGAAGAAGCTGTTGAAGTGGTTACGACAGAAGAAGTAATTGAAGATACAGAAAAGCCTGGTAAAATGAAGACAAAGAAAATCATAAAGAAGACCAAAAAGGATGGTGTCGTAGAAATCACGGAACGAGTAACAGACGTCCCAGATGAAGAAGGACCCAAAATTGAAGACGTCACAGAGGAAGCACCAACTGAAGAAACTGTTGAAGTGGTTACGACAGAAGAAGTGACTGAAGATACAGAAAAGCCTGGTAAAATGAAGAAAAAGAAAATCATAAAGAAGACCAGAAAGAGTGGTGTCGTAGAAATCACGGAACGAGTGACAGACTTCCCAGATGAGGAGGGACCCAAAATTGAAGACGTCACAGAGGAAGCACCAACTGAAGAAACTGTTGAAGTGGTTACGACAGAAGAAGTAATTGAAGATACAGAAAAGCCTGGTAAAATGAAGAAAAAGAAAATCATAAAGAAGACCAAAATGGGTGGTGTCGTAGAAATCACGGAACGAGTAACAGACTTCCCAGACGAAGAAGGACCCAAAATTGAAGACGTCACAGAGGAAGCACCAACTGAAGAAACTGTTGAAGTGGTTACGACAGAAGAAGTAATTGAAGATACAGAAAAGCCTGGCAAAATGAAGAAAAAGAAAATCATAAAGAAGACCAAAAAGGATGATGTCGTAGAAATCACGGAACGAGTGACAGACTTCCCAGATGAGGAGGGACCCAAAATTGAAGACGTCACAGAGGAAGCACCAACTGAAGAAACTGTTGAAGTGGTTACAACAGAAGAAGTAATTGAAGATACAGAAAAGCCTGGCAAAATGAAGAAAAAGAAAATCATAAAGAAAATCAAAAAAGGTGGTATCGTAGAAACCACGGAGCAAATTTCTGACAACGAAGAAACTAAATCAGAAATAACACTAGTGCCTGAACTGAGGGTACCACTCATTGAGCAAAAGGGCGCAGATGAGGTAAAAGTCATTGAGAAAATGATAGAACTAGAAATTCTAAAGAAGGCAGTAAAGCCATCAATAAAAGAAGATACACAAAAAGGAAAGAAAGCCAAGAAAATCGAAGAGCAACCTCTTGAAGAGACTCCAGGTGAAGTCGAAAAGCCAATCAAAAAGAAGGTGATCAAAAAGGTCAAGAAAGGAGCAGAAATCATTGAAACGGTTGAAGAACTTAAACCCGAAGAACAAATAGTTCAAGAAGAAAAACCACAACCTGAAGAAATACCAGAAGTTCTTGAAGAACAACCTCTTAAAGAGACTCCAGGAGAAGTTGACAAACCAAAGAAAAAGAAGGTGATCAAGAAGGTCAAGAAAGGTGAAGAAATCGTAGAAACAGTCGAAAAACCCAAACCAGAAGAAATTGTTGAGGAAGAAAAACAAGAACCTGAGGAAACACCAGAAGTTCTTGAAGAACAACCTCTTGAAGAGACTCCAGGAGAAGTTGAAAAGCCAAAGAAAAAGAAGGCGATCAAGAAGGTCAAGAAGGGTGAAGAAATAGTCGAAACGGTTGAAGAACCCAAACCAGATGAAATTTTGGAGGAAGAAAAACCACAACCTGAGGAAACACCAGAAATTCTTGAAGACCAACCTCTTGAAGAGACTCCTGGAGAAGTTGAAAAGCCAAAGAAAAAGAAGGTGATAAAGAAGATCAAGAAGGGTGAAGAAATAGTCGAAACGGTTGAAGAACCCAAACCAGAAGAAATTGTTGAGGAAGAAAAACCACAACCTGAGGAAACACCACAAGTTCTTGAAGAACAACCTTATGAAGAGACTCCAGGAGAAGTTGAAAAACCAAAGAAAAAGAAGGTGATCAAGAAGGTCAAGAAGGCCGAAGAAATCGTTGAAACAGTCGAAGAACCCAAACCAGAAGAAATTGGTGAGGAAGAAAAAGAAGAACCTGAGGAAACACCAGAAGTTCTTGAAGAACAACCTCTTGAAGAGAGTCCTGGAGAAGTTCAGAAACCAAAGAAGAAGAAGGTGATCAAGAAGGTCAAGAAGGGTGAAGAAATCGTTGAAACGGTTGAAGAACCTAAACCAGAAGAAATTATCGAGGAAGACAAACAAGAACCTGAGGAAACATCAGAAGTTCTTGAAGAACAACCTCTTGAAGAGACTCCAGGAGAAGTTGAGAAACCAAAGAAGAAGAAGGTGATCAAGAAGGTCAAGAAGGGTGAAGAAATCGCTGAAACGGTTGAAGAACCCAAACCAGAAGAAATTGTTGAGGAAGAAAAACAAGAACCTGAGGAAACGACAGAAGTTCTTGAAGAACAACCTCTTGAAGAGACTCCAGGAGAAGTTGAAAAGCCAAAGAAAAAGAAGGTAATCAAGAAGGTTAAGAAGGGTGAAGAAATCGTTGAAATTGCAGAAGAAAAACCAGAAGAAGAAATGTCTTCAGAAGCAGAGATCACTGAAGAACAACCAACTGAAAAAACTCAAGGGGAGGTCGATAAACCAAAGAAAAAGAAAACATCCAAAAAGACAACAAAGAAATTGAAGAAGGATGATGAATTGGAACTTATAGAAAAGATGATCGAAATGGAGATTCCTAAAACTGAATTAGAAAAATATGAGAAGTTTGAAGATGAACCTGTTAAGAAATCAAAAGTCAAAGAAGAAGAAATAAAAGATGAAAAACCAAAACCTCTGAAGATCGAAAGAAAGGAACAAAAACCAACCAAAGTTGAAATTGTGGAAGTTTCAGAATTACCTCAGAAACTCAAACTTCGGAAACCGAAGCCAATTGAAAAGACCAGTAAAGATGAAATAAGCTTTTTGAAAACCAAATTAAAGAGTAAAATTACACATATAGAATATCCTCCACCAATTATACAATTGATTATTACCGATATGAACACAATAAGAGATGCTGGAATCTTATCCAGAAATATGGAAGAGGCTGAGAAATTACCGAAGAAGAAAAAGATAAAGAAATTCAAACCTCCAAAAGAAATCAAAGATGATCTAGAAAGACCAGAGTTAGAAAAGTATGAGAAGTATGAGAGTAGTTCAGATGAAGCTCCAGAAAAAGAAGGCTACAAACGACAACCCAAAAAACCTAAGGAAGGTGAACTTGAAGAGAAAACATTAAAGATTGGAAAAGGTAAACTAAAGCCACAAGATGATGAAACCCCGGAAACAGTAAAACTAAAAGGAATTCCTGGAAAGGAACCAACGGAAGAGACTGTTGAAGAGAAGAAACCTAAAAAGAAAGAGCCGAAAGAAGATAAACCCAAGAAGAAGAAACCTTCAGATGATACTGAAATGCCTTCTCCGTTAGAATTCGATTTTGAACCTTCGGAAGTTCCTCCCTATGAACCTGAGATACCTGAACACGAAACATTCACTCCTGAAGAACCCACTCAAGAGAAACCAAAACACAAACGCAAGAAGAAACCTGAACCACAGCCAGAAACTGTAGAAATTCCTCTTGAAAAGGGAAAACCAAAGAAACCAGAAGAAATACCAGAAGAGGATGTCAAGTTCAGAATACCACAAGCACCTAAACCGGAAGAAGATCAACCAGAAATTAAACTAAAGCCATTCAAAAAGCCACAACCTGAAACAGAAACACAAAAAGATGAGCCTGATCGTGATATGAAACTACCTAAATACGAACCAACATCTCCTCAAGTTAGCGACGATGAGAGAGATGATTCACCCAAAACTAAGAAAATCAAACGCAAGAAGATCTCAAAACCAAAAGATTCTCCTGACACTGTTGCAGAAAAAGATGAACCGCAACCACACGATGACACTGTCACTACTGATTATGAACCTTCACGTAAGTTTCAATTGTGTTCACGAAGCCAATGCTTTAAATTTACATGACATAATCAATTTTCTTTATTAAATTTACAAAATCTATGTTCATTTTTGAATGCTGAAACGGCTTTAAGACTAAAAGATTTTATGAGAAAAATATAGCCACATTTTGAGTTGAAATTTTTTATTTAATGAGTATGAGTAATGCTCGTAATGCTTCAATTTCAGTTATTTTCGTACTTAAGCAAATGTTATTAATGTTGATGTCTATGTGAGGATGAACATCAGTTAAATAACAGCAAATACTACCCCTTGGTTGTGTCACAATTTTCTGTGGTCCTTTTTAATGAAAATTACAGAGCTTTTAAAGAATCGCCGTTGGACTCTTATATATTGATGAAAAACAGAAGTAGGGAAAACTGGGGTTGTTATTTAATTAGATTGCGATATTTTTTAATTAGATATTAGGCTTCTGAGGACTAACTTCGTGTATTAGGTCACAGGGGGCGAATAATGAATTATTTACAAACACAGAACAACACTATAGAGATCCTAGTCCACTGAAGAAATAGTCGACGTAAGTTCAACTAGTAGGGGAAAGTGGGGCACCTTTGAAAGTGGGGTACCTTTGAAATTGGGATTTTCACCTACTTTTAAATAAAATTGAGCCTTATTGTGATATAATTTAGCTGCACAAACAGATTGAGAAACTAAATAACATTATGATATGGCTCACTTCCACTT
The DNA here is from genome assembly GCF_024763615.1 of Phlebotomus papatasi. Classification (NCBI taxonomy): domain Eukaryota; kingdom Metazoa; phylum Arthropoda; class Insecta; order Diptera; family Psychodidae; genus Phlebotomus; species Phlebotomus papatasi. The sequence continues at coordinate 74,232,461 of NC_077223.1, forward strand.
AAACATAGGAGAAAAATCCCAATTTCAAAGGTACCCCACTTTCAAAAGTGCCCCACTTCCCCCTATAGAAATAGAAATCATTGTTTCCAACTACTCCATGTCTACTACTGTCCCAGTTTCCCTTTCTGTATACGACTTATGAACTCAACTCTAAATAAAAGAATAGAATTCCGTGATGTATACGCCGTTTACACTTCCATTCATAAAAAAGAAATCTAAATATTTTCCGCAGTTATAATATGCATCACACAGTTACTCAATAGGAAGTAACTATTATGTTTTAAACGTAATCTGACGTTACCTCTTGCACGGAATTGTATGTTCACTTGAAAAAAAATTCCATTATGTAAAATAATTACAGATCAAGTTAAAGAGTTAATTACTATTGAGTGTATTGATTAAGTAAAAATCATTTTAAAAGTTCAATATCTCAAATATTAAAAGACAATTTAAATTTTCAAGAATTGTACAATGTAATTCGTAAGTAAAAATAACTATCTAAATAAGTTTGTATTAGTTTTAATGTGCATTTTTAAAGACAAAAATATTTAATTACACAAATTAGTCATTTTAAATAATTTATTCAAGTAAAGATGTGACTAACAGAAGAGTCTAGTAGGAACTAACAGGATATCGGAGAAAAAATATTATTCAGATGCATTTCTTTACACCTCTACCAGGTATATGTATAGTATAAAATAAAAATTCTCGAAATATTCCGCGAATCCGCTATTAAATGATCCTACTGAAAGGTCTATCATATGACTTTATCTGTACCAATAATTTCAATTGGCTAATATTTCTTGCATATACAAAACAATAGATATAAAATATTTTAAACGAAACTTTTAGTAATATTTACAATCAATTGAGAGTCAAACGTATCACAGACAGCTTCATAAAATTGATTGATAAAGACTTATCACATAGCTAATTTCAATTGTTGGAATAAATTACAACAGAAAATTTTTACACAATTATATACACTTCTTGCAGCAATTCTAACACCTAACAACGATATCTTTCTTATGCCAATTCTCACAGATTCTACTTATAAAATCAATATTCGGAACATTCATGTCATAGTATATAATCATAGTATATCTGCATAATCATTTATAATACAAAACATTCTAGATAAGCTATTTCAGCGATTTCCGCTATGTTTTAAGACGTCGATTAACGAAAATGAGCGTGATTTCATGTAAATACATACAGCTTTTTTTTGAGCAGTAAAATTCAATACTTTCCATGCGCATTTCCCAATACACAATATTTTTAGTTTTGTAAAAATGTTAGCCAAAGTATGAAGGTAAGTAACATGTATTATAGTGAGGAACAACATAAATAAATTTCATTAATTTTCACCGAAATGTCAAAAACATGTTTACAAAACAAAAGTTATCGTGTGTTGGGCGTATTTCATAACAAACATATGCAAGTATACAGTAAACAAATATAAAATAAAAAACATTTATTTTTACCTCTTCATCCACTGCCAATTATAGTGAAACAAACATCCGACACAAAAGAAGAAACACCCGACTCACAATCAATCATCAGCACACAGCCAGAAAAGGATGAATATCATGAAAACATACCACAATCTGAAAAAGTGCAAATTACAGAACAAGAGAAAATAAATGAAACTATTGAACACAAAGAGGACACAACACCTAAAAAAGTAATCCGAAAAACTAAAAAGGGTAAACAAACACCAGGACATCCGCCCGAAGAAGAGATTCTTCACGAAGACAAACCAGAATCCGAGGAAGTACCAGAAATTACTGAAGAACAACCTCTTGAAGATACTCCAGGAGAAGTTGAGAAACCAAAGAAAAAGAAGGTAATCAAAAAGGTCAAGAAGGGTGAAGAAATCGTTGAAACGGTTGAAGAACTTAAACCCGAAGAACAAATAGTTGAAGAAGAAAAACCACAACCCGAGGAAACACCACAAGTTCTTAAAGAACTACCTCTCGAAGAGACTCCAGAAGAAGTTGAAAAGCGAAAGAAAAAGAAGGTGATCAAGAAGGTCAAGAAGGGTGAAGAAATCGTTGAAACGGTTGAAGAACCCAAACCAGAAGAAATTGTTGAGGAAGAAAAACCAGAACCTGAGGAAACACCAGAAGTTCTTGAAGAACAACCTCTTGAAGAGACTCCAGAAGATATTGAAAAATCAAAGAAAAAGAAGGTGATCAAGAAGGTCAAAAAGGGTCAAGAAATCGTTGAAACAGTCGAAGAACCCAAACCAGAAGAAATTTTTGAGGAAGAACAACCACAACCTGAGGAAAAACCAGAAGTTCTTGAAGAACAACCTCTTGAAGAGACTCCAGAAGAAATTGAAAAGCGAAAGAAAAAGAAGGTGATCAAGAAGGTCAAGAAGGGTGAAGAAATCGTTGAAACAGTCGAAGAACCCAAACCAGAAGAAATTATTGAGGAAGAAGAACCAGAACCTGAGGAAAAACCAGAAGTTCTTGAAGAACAACCTCTTGAAGAGACTCCAGGAGAACTTGAAAAGCCAAAGAAAAAGAAGGTGATCAAGAAGGTCAAGAAGGGTGAAGAAATCGTTGAAACGGTTGAAGAACCCAAACCAGAAGAAATTGTTGAGGAAGAAAAATCTCAACCTGAGGAAACACCAGAAGTGCTCGAAGAACAACCTCTTGAAGAGACACCAGGGCAAGTTGAAAAGCGAAAGAAGAAGAAGGTGATCAAGAAGGTCAAGAAGGGTGAAGAAATCGTTGAAACGGTTGAAGAACTTAAACCCGAAGAAATTATCGAGGAAGACAAACAAGAACCTGAGGAAACATCAGAAGTTCTTGAAGAACAACCTCTTGAAGAGATTCCAGAAGATGTTGAAAAAACAAAGAAAAAGAAGGTGATCAAGAAGGTCAAAAAGGGTCAAGAAATCGTTGAAACAGTCGAAGAACCCAAACCAGAAGAAATTTTTGAGGAAGAACAACCAGAACCTGAGGAAAAACCAGAAGTTCTTGAAGAACAACCTCTTGAAGAGACTCCAGGAGATGTGGAAAAACCAAAGAAAAAGAAGGTGATCAAGAAGGTCAAGAAGGGTGAAGAAATCGTTGAAGCGGTCGAAGAACCCAAACCAAAAGAAATAGTTGAAGAAGAAAAACCAGAACCTGAGGAAACACCACAAGTTCTTGAAGAACAACCTCTTGAAGAGACTCCAGAAGATGTTGAAAAACCAAAGAAAAAGAAGGTGATCAAGAAGGTCAAAAAGGGTCAAGAAATCGTTGAAACAGTCGAAGAACCCAAACCAGAAGAAATCTTTGAGGAAGAACAACCAGAAACTGAAGAAAAACCAGAAGTTCTTGAAGAACAACCTGTTGAAGAGAATTCAGAAGAAGTTGAAAAGCGAAAGAAAAAGAAGGTGATCAAGAAGGTCAAGAAGGGTGAAGAAATCGTTGAAACGGTTGAAGAACTTAAACCCGAAGAACAAATAGTTGAAGAAGAAAAACCACAACCTGAGGAAACACCACAAGTTCTTGAAGAACAACCTCTTGAAGAGACTCCAGAAGATGTTGAAAAACCAAAGAAAAAGAAGGTGATCAAGAAGGTCAAAAAGGGTCAAGAAATCGTTGAAACAGTCGAAGAACCCAAACCAGAAGAAATCTTTGAGGAAGAACAACAAGAAACTGAGGAAAAACCAGAAGTTCTTGAAGAACAACCTGTTGAAGAGACTTCAGAAGAAGTTGAAAAACGAAAGAAAAAGAAGGTGATCAAGAAGGTCAAGAAGGGTGAAGAAATCGTTGAAACGGTTGAAGAACTTAAACCAGAAGAACAAATTGTTGAGGAAGAAAAATCTCAACCTGAGGAAACACCAGAAGTGCTCGAAGAAGAACCTCTTGAAGAGACACCAGGACAAGTTGAAAAGCCAAAGAAAAAGAAGGTGATCAAGAAGGTCAAGAAGGGTAAAGAAATCGTTGAAACGGTTGAAGAACTTAAACCCGAAGAACAAATAGTTGAAGAAGAAAAACCAGAACCTGAGGAAACACCACAAGTTCTTGAAGAACAACCTCTTGAAGAGACTCCAGAAGATGTTGAAAAACCAAAGAAAAAGAAGGTGATCAAGAAGGTCAAAAAGGGTCAAGAAATCGTTGAAACAGTCGAAGAACCCAAACCAGAAGAAATCTTTGAGGAAGAACAACAAGAAACTGAGGAAAAACCAGAAATTCTTGAAGAACAACCTGTTGAAGAGACTTCAGAAGAAGTTGAAAAGCGAAAGAAAAAGAAGGTGATCAAGAAGGTCAAGAAGGGTGAAGAAATCGTTGAAACGGTTGAAGAACTTAAACCCGAAGAACAAATAGATGAAGAAGAAAAACCACAACCTGAAGAAACACCAGAAGTTCTCGAAGAACAACCTCTTGAAGAGACTCCAGGAGATGTAGAAAAACCAAAGAAAAAGAAGGTGATCAAGAAGGTCAAGAAGGGTGAAGAAATCGTTGAAGCGGTCGAAGAACCCGAACCAAAAGAAATTGTTGAGGAAGAAAAACCACAACCTGAGGAAACACCACAAGTTCTTGAAGAACAACCTCTTGAAGAGACTCCAGGAGAAGTTGAGAAATCAAAGAAAAAGAAGGTGATCAAGAAGGTGAAGAAAGGCGAAAAAATCGTTGAAGCGGTTGAAGAACCCAAACCAGAAGAAATTGTTGAGGAAGAAAAATCTCAACCTGAGGAAACACCAGAAGTTCCTGAAGAACAACCTCTTGAAGAGACTCCAGGAGAAGTTGAAAAGCCAAAGAAAAAGAAAGTAATCAAGAAGGTCAAGAAGGGTGAAGAAATCGTTGAAACGGTTGAAGAACCCAAACCAGACGAAGAAATAGTTGAAGAAGAAAAAACAGAACCTGAAGAAACACCAGAAGTTCTTGAAGAACAACCTCTTGAAGAGACTCCTGGAGAAGTTGAGAAACCCAAGAAAAAGAAGGTGATCAAGAAAGTGCAGAAAGGTGAAGAAATAATTGAAGCGGTTGAAGAACCCAAACAAGAACAAATAGTTGAGGAAGAAAAATCTGAACCTGAGGAAACACCAGAAGTTCCTGAAGAACAACCTCTTGAAGAGACTCCAGGAGAAGTTGAAAAGCCAAAGAAAAAGAAGGTGATCAAGAAGGTCAAGAAGGGTGAAGAAATCGTTGAAATGGTTGAAGAACCTAAACCCGAAGAGCAAATAGTTGAGGAAGAAAAAAAAGAACTTGAGGAAACACCAGAAGTTCTTGAAGAACAACCTCTTGAAGAGACTCCAGAAGAAGTTGAAAAGCTAAAGAAAAAGAAGGTGATTAAGAAGGTCAAGAAGGGTGAAGAAATCATTGAAACGGTTGAAGAACCCAAACCAGAAGAAATTTTTGAAAAAGAAAAACCAGAACTTGAGGAAACACCAGAAGTTCTTGAAGAACAACCTCTTGAAGAGACTCCTGGAGAAGTTGAGAAACCAAAGAAAAAGAAGGTGATCAAGAAGGTCAAGAAGGGTTTAGAAATCGTTGAAACGGTTGAAGAACTTAAACCCGAAGAACAAATAGTTGAAGAAGAAACACCACAACCTGAAGAAACACCAGAAGTTCCTGAAGAACAACCTCTTGAAGAGACTCCAGGAGAAGTTGAAAAGCCAAAGAAAAAGAAAGTGATCAAGAAGGTCAAGAAGGGTGAAGAAATCGTTGAAATGGTTGAAGAACTTAAACCCGAAGAACAAATAGTTGAAGAAGAAAAACCACAACCTGAAGAAACACCAGAAATTCTTGAAGAACAACCTCTTGAAGAGACTCCAGAAGAAGTTGAGAAAGCAAAGAAAAAGAAGGTGATCAAGAAGTTAAAGAAAGGTGAAGAAATCGTCGAAACGGTTGAAGAACCCAAACCAGAAAAAATTGTTGATGAAGAAAAACAAGAACCTGAGGAAACACCAGAAGTTCTTGAAGAACAACCTATTGAAGAGACTCCAGGAGAAGTTGAAAAGCCAAAGAAAAAGAAGGTGATCAAGAAGGTCAAGAAGGGTGATGAAATCGTTGAAACGGTTGAAGAACCCAAACCAGAAGAAATTGTTAAGGTAGAAAAACCAGAACCTGAGGAAACACCAGAAATTCCTAAAGAACAACCTCTTGAAGATACTCCAGGAGAAGTTGAAAAGCCAAAGAAAAAGAAGGTCGTGAAATCTAAGAAGGATGATGAATTAGAACTGATCGAAAAAATGATCGAAATGGAAATACCCAAAACTGAGTTGGAAAAGTATGAAAAATTCGAAGAAAAAGCAAAATCAATCAGAAAACCAAAAATTAGGAAAGAAAAAGAGGAGAAACCAAAGCTAATGAAAATCGAAAGAAAAGAACAAAAACCAACCAAAGTTGAAATTGTGGAAGTTTCAGAATTACCTCAGAAACTCAAACTTCGGAAACCGAAGCCAATTGAAAAGACCAGTAAAGATGAAATAAGCTTTTTGAAAACCAAATTAAAGAGTAAAATTACACATATAGAATATCCTCCACCAATTATACAATTGATTATTACCGATATGAACACAATAAGAGATGCTGGAATCTTATCCAGAAATATGGAAGAGGCTGGGAAATTACCGAAGAAGAAAAAGATAAAGAAATTCAAACTACCCGAAGAAATCAAAGATGATCTAGAAAGACCAGAGTTAGAAAAGTATGAGAAGTATGAGAGTAGTTCAGATGAAGCTCCAGACAAAGAGGGTTACAAACGACAACCCAAGAAACCTAAGAAAGATGAACCCGAAGAGAAAACATTAAAAATTGGAAAAGGTAAAAAGAAACCGTATGACGAAGAAACTCCGGAAACCGTAAAACTAAAAGGAATTCCTGGAGAGGAACCAACTGAAGAGACGGTTGAAGAGAAAAAACCCAAAAAGAAAGAGTCGAAAGAAGATAAACCCAAGAAGAAGAAGAAACCTTCAGAAGACACCGAAATGCCTTCTCCGTTAGAATTCGATTTTGAACCTTCGGAAGTTCCTCCCTATGAACCTGAGATACCTGAACACGAAACATTTACTCCTGAAGAACCCACTCAAGAGAAACCAAAACACAAACGCAAGAAGAAACCTGAACCACAACCAGAAACTGTAGAAATTCCTCTTGAAAAGGGAAAACCAAAGAAACCAGAAGAAATACCAGAAGAGGATGTCAAGTTCAGAATACCACAAGCACCTAAACCAGAAGAAGATCAACCAGAAATTAAACTAAAGCCATTCAAAAAGCCACAACCTGAAACAGAAACACAAAAAGATGAACCTGATCGTAACATGAAACTACCAAAATACGAACCAACATCTCCTCAAGTTAGCGACGATGAGAGAGATGATTCACCTAAAACTAAGAAAATCAAACGCAAGAAGATCTCAAAACCACAAGATTCTCCTGACACTATTGCAGATGAAAAAGAACCTCAAACACACGAAGATTCTAAACTTCAGTATTTACGTAAGTTATGCTTTCAACTTTTGGATTGTGAATAATTTAGGTTAAAATATATGTTGATCGTTGGAAATTACAGCCAAAAGTAAAAAAAGGGAGATGGGGCTATTTTGAGCTATGATGCTACATTGATAGACGATTTTTCACATATTTTAAAAGCAAACCGGGCTCTAAAGTAATATAATTTACATAAAAAAAACAATTGTGGATCTAAATTGAATTATCGTAGGTTCCAGTCCCCAAAAATATGCGAAAAATCGTATATCAATGTAGCTTACAACTCAAAATAGCTCCACCTCCCCTACTGATTTGTGCATTTAAAATTTTGTCTTTCTTGTACTTCATCTTTGGTCTCATTTTTTATTACAACATAGAAATTGAAGTATATTTTTAAGCTATCGGCTAAAAATTATATCTCCATTTGAGAAAAGCATCATACATAGAAAACTTTTCTTTTTAATTTAGTTACTTTAACTATAAAATTGATATAGTATTGTAATATTAGAATTGAATTCAAACTCAGCATTAATATTCGTCCTACGCAAATAAGAACCAATTCAATATTAGTAAAAGAAGATTATCTCATTCTAATAGTGGCACAATCTTATACTACCACTTATAAATAACTCAGAAAATACTTGTTGAAAATACATATGAAACGATTATATGTATTCTTTTGCTCAATAGGGAAATGTAGGCATAGTTCGCACAGAGTGAACCTTCAAACGATTCGAATTTTCTCTAACTCTGACTTACTATTTCTCATCTCGTTTCATGAGCTTATTAATACATATCTATATTATGGCTAAGAAATGACGAAATAGCTCTTTGCAAATAAAGAGAAAATTTGCGTTGTTTGAAGTCTCACTCTGCGAACCATGCCAATATTCCCCTATACAATTTTTTCACTCTATTTTTAATATTAAGAAATTCACAAACAAGTAGTTTAGCTAACTTGCCTTAATGTCAGGTGAGGTAACTAGTTCAAAGTCGTCAAAGAATGGTATAATCAGAGAAGTCATTCTTTTAGCATTTAAAAGGTTCCTTCTGTAACTCAATATTCCTAATTTATAGAAATGTATTTATAATATAAATCAGGTTGAACCTCCATTAAAAAAACCGCTTTTATGTTAACTTTTAATGATAAAAACTTTTACAATTAGTAAAAAAAAAACCAAATCTGCTTTGTTAAGTAAAATATGCTATTTCGATCTGTAAAAGAACATGAAATTGATCAAAAATTACTTTAAACCATGTCACAAATATATCAAGATGTCTTCTTAATATATCTTCTTAGTTTTCCAACAGCATTTCTGTATCTTTATACACTGATATGCATTAATTGACATTATAAAATTGTTGTTTACTGATAATTTTACCAATCTACTGCTTAATTGCTTCAAACGTTGAATATTATGGTTAGTCAGATTCCTAAAAAACACGACATAAAATGAATCCAAATATATCAGAAAAGTAGGTAGAAGAACAACATATATATATATATATATATATATATATATATATATATATATATATATATATATATATATATATATATATATATATGCCTTTTCTAAACTGTCAAATTCTACATAAATGATACCAAACATACCTAAAAGGTTCGCAAAAATTTATCTCGCAAACATGTATTACAGCATTATGAAATTAATCATAATATCTTACAAACTATTTTACAGAGGATACAAAACAAGATATATTGCCTGATACTGTACCAGAAACATCAATGCAAGAGGAGCCCACAGAAAAACCTGAAAAGAAAACAATCAAGAAAATAAAGAAAGTCACAGACACAGTAAAACCACAAAAAACAGAAGAAGAAACTGTGGAGGAAAAAATACAACCTGAGGAAACACCAGAAGTTCTGGAAGAACAACCTCTTGAAGACTCTCCGGGAGAAGTTGAGAAACCAAAGAAAAAGAAGGTAATCAAGAAGGCAAAGAAAGATCAAGAAATAGTCGAAACGGTTGAAGAACCCAAACCAGATGAAATTTTGGAGGAAGAAAAACCACAACCTGAGGAAACACCAGAAATTCTTGAAGACCAAGCTCTTGAAGAGACTCCAGGAGAAGTTGAGAAACCAAAGAAAAAGAAGGTGATCAAGAAGGTGAAGAAAGCTGAAGAAATCGTTGAAGCGAGTGAAGAACCCAAACCAGAAGAAATTGTTGAGGAAGAAAAACCACAACCTGAGGAAACACCAGAAGTTCTAGAAGAACAACCTCTTGAAGATACTCCAGAAGAAGTTGAAAAACCAAAGAAAAAGAAGGTGATAAAGAAGATCAAGAAGGGTGAAGAAATAGTAGAAACGGTTGAAGAACCCAAACCAGAAGAAATTGTTGAGGAAGAAAAACCACAACCTGAGGAAACACCAGAAGTTCTAGAAGAACAACCTCTTGAAGAGACTCCAGGAGAAGTTGAAAAGCCAAAGAAAAAGAAGGTGATCAAGAAGGTCAAGAAGGGTGAAGAAATAGTCGAAAGGGTTGAAGAACCCAAACCAGAAGAAATTGCCGAGGAAGAAAAACCAGAACCTGAAGAAACACCAGAAGTTCTTGAAGAACAACCTCTTGAAGAGACCCCAGGAGAAGTTGAGAAATCAAAGAAAAAGAAGGTGATCAAAAAGGTTAAGAAGGGTGAAGATATCGTTGAAACAGTCGAAGAACTCAAACCAGAAGAAATTATCGATGAACAAAAACCTGAACCTGAGGAAACACCAGAAGTTCTTGAAGAACAACCTCTTGAAGATACTCCTGGAGAAGTTGAAAAGCCAAAGAAAAAGAAGGTGATCAAGAAGGTGAAGAAAGCTGAAGAAATCGTCGAAACGGTTGAAGAACCCAAACCAGAAGAAATTGTTGAGGAAGAAAAACCACAACCTGAGGAAACACCAGAAGTTCTTGAAGAGCAACCTCTTGAAGAGACTCCTGGAGAAGTTGAGAAACCAAAGAAAAAGAAGGTCATCAAGAAGGTCAAGAAGGGTGAAGAAATAGTCGAAAGGGTTGAAGAACCCAAACCAGAAGAAATTGCTGAGGAAGAAAAACCACAACCTGAAGAAACACCAGAAGTTCTTGAAGAACAACCTCTTGAAGAGACCCCAGGAGAAGTTGAGAAACCAAAGAAAAAGAAGGTGATCAAAAAGGTCAAGAAGGGTGAAGATATCGTTGAAACAGTCGAAGAACTCAAACCAGAAGAAATTATCGATGAACAAAAACCTGAACCCGAGGAAACACCAGAAGTTCTTGAAGAACAACCTCTTGAAGATACTCCAGAAGAAGTTGAAAAGCCAAAGAAAAAGAAGGTGATCAAGAAGGATAAGAAGGGTGAAGAAATCGTCGAAACGGTTGAAGAACCCAAACCAGAAGAAATTGTTGAGGAAGAAAAACCAGAACCTGAGGAAACATCAGAACTTCTTGAAGAACAACCTCTTGAAGATACTCCAGGAGAAGCTGAAAGGCCAAAGAAGAAGAAAGTGGCTAAGAAAATGAAGAAAGATGAAGTAGTAATTGAAGCGATCGAAGAACCAAAGCAAGAAGAAGAAATGTTTGAGGAAGATAAACCAATTCCAGAGGAAATTCCAGAAGTAATGGAAGAACAGCCAAGTGAAGAGACGCTTGGAGAGGTCGAAAAAGCCAAGAGAAAGAAAACTACCAAAAAAATATCTAAAAGACCTAAGAAAGATGACGAATTAGATCTCATCGAAAAGATGATCGAAATGGAGATTCCTAAAACAGAATTAGAAAAATATGAAAAGTTTGAAGATGAACCTATTAAGAAACCAAAAGTCAAAGAAGAAGAAATAAAAGATGAAAAGCCAAAACCTCTGAAGATCGAAAGAAAGGAACAAAAACCGACTAAAGTTGAAATTGTGGAAGTTTCAGAATTACCTCAGAAACTCAAACTTCGAAAACCGAAGCCAATTGAAAAGACGAGTAGTGATGAAATCAAATTTCCGAAGACAAGGCTGAAAAGCAAAATTACAATAATTGAGTATCCTCCAGAATCTACTAAATTAACCATAATTGATATGAATACCATAAGAGATACAGGAGTTCTATCTAGAAATATGGAAGAAGCCGAAAAAATACCAAAGAAGAAGAAGATTAAGAAATTTAAATTACCCGAAGAGATCAAAGATGATCTAGAAAGACCAGAGTTAGAAAAGTATGAGAAGTATGAGAGTAGTTCAGATGAGGCTCCAGAAAAAGAAGGTTATAAACGACAACCCAAGAAACCTAAGGAAGATAAACCTGAAGAGAAAATATTAAAGATTGGAAAAGGCAAGAAGAAACCGGATGACGATGAAACTCCAGAATCCGTTAAATTGAAAGGAATTCCTGGAAAGGAACCAACTGAAGAGACTGTTGAAGAGAAGAAACCTAAAAAGAAAGAGCCGAAAGAAGATAAACCCAAGAAGAAGAAACCTTCAGATGATACTGAAATGCCTTCTCCGTTAGAATTCGATTTTGAACCTTCGGAAGTTCCTCCGTATGAACCTGAGTTACCTGAACACGAAACATTTACTCCTGAAGAACCCACTCAAGAGAAACCAAAACACAAACGCAAAAAGAAACCTGAACCACAGCCAGAAACAGTGGAAATTCCTCTTGAAAAGGGAAAACCAAAGAAACCAGAAGAAATACCAGAAGAGGATGTCAAGTTCAGAATACCACAAGCACCTAAACCGGAAGAAGATCAACCAGAAATTAAACTAAAGCCATTCAAAAAGCCACAACCTGAAACAGAAACACAAAAAGATGAGCCTGATCGTGATATGAAACTTCCAAAATACGAACCAACATCTCCTCAAGTTAGTGACGATGAGAGAGATGATTCACCCAAAACTAAAAAAATCAAACGCAAGAAGATTCCAAAACCAAAAGATTCTCCTGACACTGTTGTAGAAAAAGATGAACTGCAACCACACGATGACACTGTGAGCACTGAGCAAGATCTTCCACGTAAGTTTCCTATTATTGTATCAAAATTAAGACTTATCAGAGATAATTTCCTGTGCAGCAACATTAACGCGAAACAGAGATAATTACAGTTCTGTGTTAAAATTTATATGTATACATAATACAAGGGTTTTTACTATTATCAATAAGTGCAAAGTAAAATAAAAATATTTTATTGGAGATTTTCACATTAGTTATATTTCGCCACTTAACATGAATCACTTAAAAGAAATTTTTAAAAAAGTTTTTTTTATAACAAATATTCTCTTATTGTAATTTAGGTACATGTAAAATTTCATTAAAAAATTAATGTCTAACTTGTCGTTAAACTTAAGTACAAATATAACAATACACAGGGTGACTCAAATAGTGGGAAAACTTCAGTAATACAAATGGCTTATTATTTACGTTTTATACTATACTTTGATTTTTTTCAAAATCTGAAAGTGTCAAAAATCATAAACTACGAATTTCTGGTCGAAATTAGTTTACACTATTAGAGTCACATTGTATATGTACTGCACATAATGCATGAATTAAAAAAAAACAGTAATAATTTGACAATCAAACACAAACAGCATTTCAAATAAATTTAAACATTACAAAACCATAAATATACCTTACAGAAAACGTTAACAGACAAGGTTTATACCCAGAAAAAGAGATTGTTGCTACATATGTGGAACAACAAAAAATGCCTCAAGAAATTTTAGGAGAAGAAGTTTTCAACGATGAGGAAACACCAGAAGTTCTTGAAGAACAACCTCTTGAAGATACTCCAGGAGAAGTTGAAAAGCCAAAGAAAAAGAAGGTGATCAAGAAGCTTAAGAAGGGTGAAGAAATCGTCGAAAGGGTTGAAGAAACCAAACCAGAAGAAATTGCTGAGGAAGAAAAACCACAACCAGAGGTAACACCAGAAGTTCATGAAGAACAACCTCTTGAAGAGACTCCAGGAGAAGTTGAAAAGCCAAAGAAAAAGAAAGTGATCAAAAAGGTTAAAAAAGGCGAAGAAAGTGTTGAAAGGGTTGAAGAACCCAAACCAGAAGAAATTGTCGAGGAAGAAAAACCACAACCTGAGGAAACACCAGAAGTTCTAGAAGAACAACCTCTTGAAGAGACTCCAGGAGAAGTTGAAAAGCCAAAGAAAAAGAAGGTGATCAAGAAGGTCAAGAAGGGTGAAGAAATAGTCGAAAGGGTTGAAGAAACCAAACCAGAAGAAATTGCTGAGGAAGAAAAACCACAACCAGAGGTAACACCAGAAGTTCATGAAGAACAACCTCTTGAAGATACTCCTAGAGAAGTTGAAAAGCCAAAGAAAAAGAAAGTGATCAAAAAGGTTAAAAAAGGCGAAGAAAGTGTTGAAAGGGTTGAAGAACCCAAACCAGAAGAAATTGTTGAGGAAGAAAAACCACAACCGGAGGTAACACCAGAAGTTCATGAAGAACAAGCTCTTGAAGAGACTCCAGGAGAAGTTGAAAAGCCAAAGAAAAAGAAGGTAATCAAGAAGGATAAGAAAGGCGAAGAAACTGTTGAAATGGTTGAAGAACCCAAACCAGAAGAAATTGTTGAGGAAGAAAAACCACAACCGGAGGTAACACCAGAAGTTCATGAAGAACAACCTCTTGAAGAGACTCCAGGAGAAGTTGAAAAGCCAAAGAAAAAGAAGGTAATCAAGAAGGATAAGAAAGGCGAAGAAACTGTTGAAATGGTTGAAGAACCCAAACCAGAAGAACTTATTGAGGAAAAAAAAGCACAACCAGAGGTAACACCAGAAGTTCATGAAGAACAACCTCTTGAATATACTCCAGGAGAAGTTGAAAAGCCAGAGAAGAAGAGAATAATTAAGAAAGTTAAGAAAGATGAAGAAGTAATTGGAGAGCTCGAAGAACCGAAACAAGAAGAAGAAATAGTTATGGAAGGTCAACCAATTCAAAAAGAATTACCAGAAGTAGTGGAAGAACAGCCATCAGAAGATACTCCTGATACTGCTGAGATGCTAAAAAAGAAGAAAATAGCAAAGAAGGTCAAGAAGGATAAACAAGATTTTAATGCAACTGAACTACCAGACACAAGTGAAAAAACTATTACCGAAGAAAAACCCGAATTGGAAAAAGAGGAAGAAGATACTCCCGATATAACAAAAGATGATGTTAAAAAGCCAAAGAAAAAGAAGGTCGTCAAAAAGCCTAAGAAAGATGACGAATTAGATCTCATCGAAAAAATGATCGAAATGGAGATTCCTAAAACAGAATTAGAAAAATATGAAAAGTTTGAAGATGAACCTGTTAAGAAACCAAAAGTCAAAGAAGAAGAAATAAAAGATGAAAAGCCAAAACCTCTGAAGATCGAAAGAAAGGAACAAAAACCAACCAAAGTTGAAATTGTGGAAGTTTCAGAATTACCTCAGAAACTCAAACTTCGAAAACCAAAACCAATAGAAAAGACAAGTAGTGATGAAATCAGTTTCCCGAAAACCAAACTCAAGAGCAAAATCACAATTATTGAATATCCTCCAGAAGCTACTAAATTAACCTTAATTGATATGAATACCATAAAAGATACAGGAGTTTTATCTAGAAACATTGAAGAAGCCGAAAAAATACCAAAGAAGAAGAAGATTAAGAAATTTAAATTACCCGAAGAGATCAAAGATGATCTAGAAAGACCTCAGTTAGAAAAGTATGAGAAGTATGAGAGTAGTTCAGATGAGGCTCCAGAAAAAGAAGGCTACAAACGACAACCCAAAAAACCTAAGGAAGATAAACCTGAAGAGAAAACATTAAAGATTGGAAAAGGTAAAAAGAAACCCGATGACGAAGAACCTCCGGAAAGCATAAAACTGAAAGGAATTCCCGAGAAGGAACCAACTGAAGAAACTGTTGAAGAGAAGACACCTAAAAAGAAAGAGTCGAAAGAAGATAAACCCAAGAAGAAGAAACCTTCAGATGATACTGAAATGCCTTCTCCGTTAGAATTCGATTTTGAACCTTCGGAAGTTCCTCCGTATGAACCTGAGTTACCTGAACACGAAACATTTACTCCTGAAGAACCCACTCAAGAGAAACCAAAACACAAACGCAAGAAGAAACCTGAACCACAGCCAGAAACTGTAGAAATTCCTCTTGAAAAGGGAAAACCAAAGAAACCAGAAGAAATACCAGAAGAGGATGTCAAGTTCAGAATACCACAAGCACCTAAACCAGAAGAAGATCAACCAGAAATTAAACTAAAGCCATTCAAAAAGCCACAACCTGAAACAGAAACACAAAAAGATGAGCCTGACCATGACATGAAACTTCCAAAATACGAACCAACATCTCCTCTAACTAGTGACGATGAGAGAGATCATTTAACAAAACCTATGAAAGTCAAGCGAAAAAAACTCATAAAAACGAAGGATTCGCCTGACACTAGTGATGAACATAAATCACACGATGACACTTTACATGATTTGCCATGTAAGTTTTTGCGGAATTTTATATATAGTATTCGATACTAACAAAAAATTATTGTGCTTAGTTTTATCTATGATTTCACAAATTGATTTTACTTAAGCCAAAGATTATATTGGAAAAGGAAAATTTATTACCCGAAATTTAAAATTAGTAATTTTCCTTATAGCTGCTCTAGAATAAGATTTAATACTGAATTACCATAGCAATATTAGGTGAGATTCTTGACAATCTCACCTAGTATTAGGTGAGATTCTTAATAATCTCACCTACTATAATCCTAACAAAATTTCATGTCGTCCGATCGAGCTCAAACTTGGCCAAAATGTGTTTCAGCACTTCCTGATCACGAATATATATGTGGCTAATTTACGTTCCCGGCCGACCGGCCGGCCGTCCGGCCGGGAACGTAACTTAGCCCCCCATATATTCGTGATCAGGAAATGGCGAAACACATTTTGGCCAAGTTTGGGGCTGATCGGAAGATATGAAATTTTGTTAGGATTATAGTAGGTGAGATTGTTAAGAATCTCACCTAATATCATCAATATTTAAATACAAATGTTGTTTACTAGCGTTGAGGCAATAAAAAAAATGGAAAACGACAGTGACGTAATAAATAATTGTATAAGGGACACTGTTTATTGATTAGTCAAAAAAAAACAATAAAAATTATACTCAAACATTTTATATTTTACGAAAATAACATTCACAGTCACAATTAAAATAAAACTTTTATAACATTGAAAAGCTTTCATACTTATAAAAAATATGGCAAGATTTTAAAAATATTCACCATATTATGTGTTAGAATTTACATATGCTTATCAAATTTATTTCACAGACTATAAAAAACAAGAAGAATTACCAGAAACTATCCAAGAAACACCTGACGAAAAGGAGTTCATACCAACACCACAAATTCCTACTAAAGATGAAAAACCTCAAGAGCCGGATGATGTAAAAGAAGATATTCCAGTCGAAGAAGAAATTACTGAATCTACCACAGATAAACCACAGAAAAAGAAGGTGATCAAGAAACCCAAGAAAACCGAAATTCTACCAGAAAAACCCATAGAGGAAGATACTGGGGAACCCCATGTAGAAGAAACGACTGAAATTCAAGAAAAAATAGAAGATGTTCCAGAAGAACCAACAGAAGAACAACCCCTCGATCATATTGAAAAACCGAAGAAAAAGAAAATAGCTAAGCCAATTCCAAAAGAAGAACAACCACTTGAAGAAACACCTCAAGAATTGCCAGACACAAGTGAAAAACCTATCACCGAAGAAAAACCCGAATCGGAAAAAGAGGAAGAAGATACTCCCGATATGACAAAAGATGATGTTAAAAAGCCAAAGAAAAAGAAGGTCGTCAAAAAGCCTAAGAAAGATGACGAATTAGATCTCATCGAAAAGATGATCGAAATGGAGATTCCTAAAACAGAATTAGAAAAATATGAAAAGTTTGAAGATGAACCTGTTAAGAAACCAAAAGTCAAAGAAGAAGAAATAAAAGATGAAAAGCCAAAACCTCTGAAGATCGAAAGAAAGGAACAAAAACCAACCAAAGTTGAAATTGTGGAAGTTTCAGAATTACCTCAGAAACTCAAACTCCGAAAACCGAAGCCAATAGAAAAGACAAGTAGTGATGAAATCAGTTTCCCGAAAACCAAACTCAAGAGCAAAATCACAATTATTGAATATCCTCCAGAAGCTACTAAATTAACCATAATTGATATGAATACCATAAGAGATACAGGAGTTTTATCTAGAAACATGGAAGAAGCTGAAAAAATACCAAAGAAGAAGAAAATTAAAAAATTTAAACTACCTGAAGAGATCAAAGATGATCTAGAAAGACCTCAGTTAGAAAAGTATGAAAAGTATGAGAGTAGTTCAGATGAGGCTCCAGAAAAAGAGGGTTACAAACGACAACCCAAGAAACCTAAGGAAGATGAACCCGAAGAGAAAACATTAAAGATTGGAAAAGGCAAGAAGAAACCGGATGACGATGAAACTCCAGAATCCGTTAAATTGAAAGGAATTCCTGGAAAGGAACCAACTGAAGAGACTGTTGAAGAGAAGAAACCTAAAAAGAAAGAACCGAAAGAAGATAAACCCAAGAAGAAGAAGCCTTCAGATGATACCGAAATGCCTTCTCCGTTAGAATTCGATTTTGAACCTTCGGAAGTTCCTCCATACGAACCTGAGATACCTGAACACGAAACATTTACTCCTGAAGAACCCACTCAAGAGAAACCAAAACACAAACGCAAAAAGAAACCAGAACCACAGCCAGAAACAGTGGAAATTCCTCTTGAAAAGGGAAAACCAAAGAAACCAGAAGAAATACCAGAAGAGGATATCAAGTTCAGAATACCACAAGCACCTAAACCGGAAGAAGATCAACCAGAAATTAAACTAAAGCCATTCAAAAAGCCACAACCTGAAACAGAAACACAAAAAGATGAGCCTGATCGTGATATGAAACTTCCAAAATACGAACCAACATCTCCTCAAGTTAGTGACGATGAGAGAGATGAGTCATCAAAACCCAAAAAAATTAAACGCAAGAAAACTCCAAAAACGAAAGAGGCTCCAGATACTAAAGAAGATGAAGGTTTACCACAGATTGAAGATGCAAAGACAGTAGAACCAGATAAACCTACACGTAAGTTTTC
Organism: Phlebotomus papatasi; assembly: GCF_024763615.1. Lineage (NCBI taxonomy): Eukaryota > Metazoa > Arthropoda > Insecta > Diptera > Psychodidae > Phlebotomus > Phlebotomus papatasi. The sequence goes on from NC_077223.1 coordinate 74,251,000, forward strand.
AAATTACTTTTTCAAAGTCCTATATATATCGTAGGATATTCATAACCACTATAATGTGCGTGCAAGTTTGTAGTTTATGCTTAATTATTTATAACTCAAATAAATTATATTCCTTATTTTACTCAGTAATTCAATTACGTAAATAGAGCTTGTTCACTGAAAGTAGGTCATTCAACCAAACTTTCAAACTAGAGGAAGGCATCGTCATCCTTGAGATTTATTAACAAATACTAGATGTGCACTATTTAACATCAAAGAAAAAATATAGCTTTTGAAAAGTTAACAATAATTTCAGCGAAACCTAAAATTTCTACAATAAAAAAAAGTTATATTTGTGTAAAATTAAATGGCACATATTTATTACTTTCACAATTTCCCGTTTATCGTACAATACATTTCATCTGTGATTCTTTCATAAACTCAAATTTCACAAGATTATTACAAAATATCGCAGTTTCGTCAACCATCTCCAATCAACCTTATATTTATAAGGAATGTGGTATTTTGAAAAGCTTTGAATCCGAAAACGACCAATCAGTAGTCAAAAGTATTTTGTTAAAATTCTTATACCTACAGCGTAACATTCGGACCCTGCTTTTTCATGAAATCCCGAAGACCTACAACTTCTTCAGTACGCACAAAAAATCTTTAATTTTTGCTAGTTTCAAGTACAATTATTCATTTAGAAATCACACTTTGAAAATTGAAAGTTGTTATGGCCGTATAAGCAGACTATAGTTTAATTTTTCTCAAAGGGTATTATTATAATTTTCTTTAACATTTTGATTGCTTCAGTACCAGTTTATTATATATTGGAAAAATAGTTTTAAACCGATTATGTCATCTTGACTTTGTTATCCTGGTTACCATTGAATCACAGTTTTATTCCTAATTAATACATCGTTTTAATATGAGAGCAATTGACTTAAAATATTCAATAATACCTTAGACATGAAACAATATTCCGTTTAACATACTGGTTCAATGAGCATGCAAAATCAGTATTTTGAATCATGTAGTTTTATATGTGCGAAATTTCACATTTGATTTTGTTAAATCAAATGACTTAAGTATAGTCTATAGTTTATTTTAATCATTAAGAAACAAAATGTGTACAGCAAACTTGCGTACAAGATCGGTTTTTCGTGAAAGAATCACAATACCATAAAGCTCATTAAAGCTCAAAAACAGCTTTTTATAGTTAAGCACTAAGTCCCCTTATTTTGTAATAGAAGGTTTTTCGACAATAAATTACAAAATTACATCAACCATAAATATTTTCCAGAAGACAAAACTCCTGAACTGGAATCAGTACAAGATATAGAAGAACACACACCCGTCAGTGTTGAACACACACCAACTCCGACATTGAGTGTTCCTGACGAACAAAAACCTGAAGAAACTGTTCCAGATATACCCGACTCTATTGAGGATACAGCAGAAAAACCAAAGAAAAAGAAAATTACAAAGAAACCCAAGAAAGAAGGTGAAGAAGTGGTCCCTGAAAAACAATTAGAAATTGAAGAACCTGAAAAGGAAGAAAAACCGGACACTGAACAAGAACCTGAAATTAGTTCTGCACCTGTCACTGAAACTCCAAAACAACCGAAAAAGAAAAAGACAGTAAAAGAACCAAAAGATGATCAACCACTTGAAGAAACACCTCAAGAATTGCCAGACACAAGTGAAAAACCTATCACCGAAGAAAAACTCGAATCGGAAAAAGAGGAAGAAGATACTCCCGATATGACAAAAGATGATATTAAAAAGCCAAAGAAAAAGAAGGTCGTCAAAAAGCCTAAGAAAGATGACGAATTAGATCTCATCGAAAAGATGATCGAAATGGAGATTCCTAAAACAGAATTAGAAAAATATGAAAAGTTTGAAGATGAACCTGTTAAGAAACCAAAAGTCAAAGAAGAAGAAATAAAAGATGAAAAGCCAAAACCTCTGAAGATTGAAAGAAAGGAACAAAAGCCAACCAAAGTTGAAATTGTGGAAGTTTCAGAATTACCTCAGAAACTCAAACTTCGAAAACCGAAACCAATAGAAAAGACAAGTAGTGATGAAATCAGTTTCCCGAAAACCAAACTCAAGAGCAAAATCACAATTATTGAATATCCTCCAGAAGCTACTAAATTAACTGTAATAGATATGAATACTATAAGAGATACAGGAATTCTGTCTAGAAATATTGAAGAAGCCGAAAAAATACCAAAGAAGAAGAAAATTAAGAAATTCAAACTACCCGAAGAAATCAAAGATGATTTAGAAAGACCTCAGTTAGAAAAGTATGAGAAGTATGAGAGTAGTTCAGATGAGGCTCCAGAAAAAGAAGGTTATAAAAGACCAACCAAAGAACCTAAGGAAGATAAACCGGAAGAGAAAACATTAAAGATTGGAAAAGGTAAAAAGAAACCGGATGATGATGAAACTCCGGAAAGCATAAAACTGAAAGGAATTCCCGAGAAGGAACCAACTGAAGAAACTGTTGAAGAGAAGAAACCTAAAAAGAAAGAACCTAAAGAAGATAAACCCAAGAAGAAGAAACCTTCAGATGATACTGAAATGCCTTCTCCACTAGAATTCGATTTTGAACCTTCGGAAGTTCCTCCATACGAACCTGAAAAACCTGAACACGAAACATTCACTCCTGAAGAACCCACTGAAGAGAAACCAAAACACAAACGCAAGAAGAAACCTGAACCACAGCCAGAAACAGTGGAAATTCCTCTTGAAAAGGGAAAACCAAAGAAACCAGAAGAAATACCAGAAGAGGATGTCAAGTTCAGAATACCGCAAGCACCTAAACCAGAAGAAGATCAACCAGAAATTAAACTAAAACCATTCAAAAAGCCACAACCTGAAACAGAAACACAAAAAGATGAGCCTGATCGTGATATGAAACTTCCAAAATACGAACCAACATCTCCTCAAGTTAGCGACGATGAGAGAGATGATTCACCTAAATCTAAAAAAGTTAAACATAAGAAGATTCCTAAAGAACATAAGTCTCCGGAAGAACAATACACTCCAGACCAGCCTAAAATCCCAGAAACGGGACCAGAAACCAAACGTAAGTTATATTCCCCTACATACATCATATTTAAAATAATATTAATGAGAAACAAGTGTAATACAATACGTGTCTCATAGATTTTATAACCAAATAAATTCTACAAGTGAATTAAGCTAGGGAAACTATATGAAGCTATTGTAAATATGTAGTTTACGAAAGGTCATATGAAAATATTTAAAATCCGCATTAGCTAATGTAATTAAAAATCCATGAAACTTTAAAACATATGTAATTATCTTCAACAAAAATTTCTATACATTATTTCAATTATTCCTTAAATATTTAAAACAAATTCAATAAAAAAATACACTGTAGTCTTAAATCTTTCTCCGATTATTAAACTATTTATATATTGGAACAAAAATATCTCTAGCAAATATAATAATGAAAGCCTATTGACAATTCTTATTTAATATAAATTCTTATTTACCAAAAAAAATTCGAATAAAGGAAATTTAAATAGTAATTATTATTTATTTTTGTTTTCAGAAGAAGATATAACAGAGGATATCCCGAAAGATATCCCTGTTGAAAAAGAAGACGCTTTAGAAGTTCCAGATGATGTTCCAGTTGAAGATAAACCCTCACCCTCAAAACATGTAGACGAAGAAGAAGAGACTCCAACACCAGGAAAACCAAAAGAGAAAGAGGTTCCAAAGAAAAAGAAGGTCGTCAAAAAGCCTAAGAAAGATGACGAATTAGATCTCATCGAAAAGATGATCGAAATGGAGATTCCTAAAACAGAATTAGAAAAATATGAAAAGTTTGAAGATGAACCTGTTAAGAAACCAAAAGTCAAAGAAGAAGAAATAAAAGATGAAAAGCCAAAACCTCTGAAGATCGAAAGAAAGGAACAAAAACCAACCAAAGTTGAAATTGTGGAAGTTTCAGAATTACCTCAGAAACTCAAACTCCGAAAACCGAAGCCAATAGAAAAGACAAGTAGTGATGAAATCAGTTTCCCAAAAACCAAACTCAAGAGCAAAATCACAATTATTGAATATCCTCCAGAAGCTACTAAATTAACTGTAATAGATATGAATACTATAAGAGATACAGGAATTCTGTCTAGAAATATGGAAGAAGCCGAAAAAATACCAAAGAAGAAGAAAATTAAGAAATTCAAACTACCCGAAGAAATCAAAGATGATTTAGAAAGACCTCAGTTAGAAAAGTATGAGAAGTATGAGAGTAGTTCAGATGAAGCTCCAGAAAAAGAAGGTTACAAACGACCAACCAAAGAACCTAAGGAAGATAAACCTGAAGAGAAAACATTAAAGATTGGAAAAGGTAAAAAGAAACCGGATGATGATGAAACTCCGGAAACCGTCAAATTGAAAGGAATTCCTGATAAGGAACCAATGGAAGAAACTGTTGAAGAGAAGAAACCTAAAAAGAAAGAACCGAAAGAAGATAAACCCAAAAAGGAAAAACCCTCAGAAGAGACAGAAATGCCTTCTCCATTAGAATTCGATTTTGAACCTTCTGAAGTTCCTCCATACGAACCTGAGTTACCTGAACACGAAACATTCACTCCTGAAGAACCCACTCAAGAGAAACCAAAACACAAACGCAAGAAGAAACCTGAACCACAACCAGAAACTGTAGAAATTCCTCTTGAAAAGGGAAAACCAAAGAAACCAGAGGAAACACCAGAAGAGGATGTCAAGTTCAGAATACCACAAGCACCTAAACCAGAAGAAGATCAAGAAGAAGTAAAACTAAAACCATTCAAAAAGCCTACTGAAGACGTTGAAGAAATTGTTATTAAGAAACCACCAAAAGAGGAAACAGAAGAAGTTGTGGCTGAATTAAAATTAAAAGAAGAACCGTTGCCAGAACCGGATGAAATTGTTGAAGCTGTGAAGATCAAAAAGAAAAAGCCAAAGAAACCAATTGAAGACACAGAAGAAATAGTTCTGAAAATTGAGAAGCCTGAAGAAGTTGCGGACGAAGTGGTTGTTAAAAAACCAACAAAAGAAGAAGCAGATGAAGTTGTGGCAGAATTCAAATTGAAAGAAGAACCTAAACCGGAACCAGAAGAAGTAGTAGAAGCTATAAAGATTAAAAAGAAGAAACCGAAGAAACCGACTGAAGAAGTCGAAGAAGCAATTCTAAAGCTTCAAAAGCCAGAAGAAGTTGTTGAGGAAATAATTCTTAAGAAACCATCGGAAGAAAAAACGGAAGAGATTGTTGCAGAATTTAAATTGAAAGAAGAACCGTTGCCAGAACCAGAAGAAGTTGTTGAAGCTGTGAAGATCAAGAAGAAGAAACCAAAGAAACCGACTGAGGAAACTGAAGAAGCAGTTCTGAAACTTCAAAAACCTGAAGAAGTCGTGGAGGATGTGGTTCTTAAAAAACCGTCAAAAGAAGAAACGGAGGAAGTTGTGGCAGAATTCAAATTGAAAGAAGAACCTAAACCAGAACCAGAAGAAGTAGTAGAAGCTATAAAGATTAAAAAGAAGAAACCGAAGAAACCGACTGAAGAAGTCGAAGAAGCAATTCTAAAGCTTCAAAAGCCAGAAGAAGTTGTTGAAGAAATAATTCTTAAGAAACCAACGGAAGAGGAAACGGAAGAAGTTATTGCAGAATTTAAATTAAAAGAAGAACCTAAACCAGAACCTGAAGAAGTCGCAGAAGAAGTTAAGATCAAGAAAAAGAAACCGAAGAAACCAACTGAAGAAGTAGAAGAAGCAGTTCTTAAGATTCAGAAACCTGAAGAGGTTGTTGAGGATGTGGTGATTAAAAAACCGACAAAAGAGGAAACAGAAGAAGTCGTGGCAGAATTTAAATTGAAAGAAGAGCCTAAACCAGAACCTGAAGAAGTCGCAGAAGAAGTTAAGATCAAGAAAAAGAAACCGAAGAAACCAACTGAGGACACAGAGGAAGCGGTTCTTAAGATTCAGAAACCTGAAGAAGTCGTGGAGGATGTGGTTCTTAAGAAACCGACAAAAGAAGAAACAGAAGAAGTCGTGGCAGAATTTAAATTAAAGGAGGAACCTAAACCAGAACCTGAAGAGGTGGCAGAGGCAGTGAAGATCAAGAAAAAGAAACCGAAGAAACCAACTGAGGAAACAGAAGAAGCGGTTCTTAAGATTCAGAAACCTGAAGAAGTCGTGGAGGATGTGGTTCTTAAGAAACCGACAAAAGAAGAAACAGTAGAAGTTGTGGCAGAATTTAAATTAAAGGAGGAACCTAAACCAGAACCTGAAGAGGTGGCAGAGGCAGTGAAGATCAAGAAAAAGAAACCAAAGAAACCAACTGAGGAAACAGAAGAAGCGGTTCTTAAGATTCAGAAACCTGAAGAAGTCGTGGAGGATGTGGTTCTTAAGAAACCGACAAAAGAAGAAACAGAAGAAGTCGTGGCAGAATTTAAATTAAAGGAGGAACCTAAACCAGAACCAGAAGAAGTTGTGGAAGCCGTAAAGATCAAAAAGAAGAAACCAAAGAAACCAACCGAAGAGACTGAAGAAGTAGTTCTGAAAATTAGAAAACCTGAAGAATTAGTCGAAGATGTGCTAATTAAGAAGCCACGTACAGAGGAAACTGAAGTAGTAGCTGAAATAACTTTAAAGAAACAGGTAGAACCAGAACCAGAAGATACTTCTGAGTCTGTGAAAATTAAAAAGAAGAAACCGAAAAAACCAACAGAAGAAACAGAAGAAGGATTTTTACTAATTAAACTACCTGAGGAACAGGAAGAAGATCAAGAGGAATCTGAAGAAATTATAGAAGATTTTGTTATAGTTAAGAAACCACCACCTAAACCGATCCCAATTATTGAAGAATTCAGTGATGATTATACTATCAAAAAATTGAGATCTGTGAGAAAACCTTCAAGACCAGATATTCCTGAGGTAACAGATGTTGAGAATGTTACATTCCGACCTAAAAGGACTACCACAAAAGAAGATATTGAACAAGAATTCAATATACAACTTGATTCATATGCTGAAGAAGAAATTTCTATGTCTGGTAAAGTAAGATTGAAGAAAACCAAACCATTCTCATACTCGGAAGAAGCTGGGGAGGCATCGATTAAGCTTATTCAAACATATGACGATGAAGGTGGTCCAATTATTGAAGAAATAATTGACGATGCAAGTGAACATGAAGATACGATGTATGATATTGATGAACCTGAAGAATTTTCTGATAGCATATTCCTAGAGGATGAGCCAGATAGTGTAAGTTTCAAATTGAGAGGGAAACATGTGAAACCAGAGTACCGTATAGAAGATCTTGAAGAAGATATATCACTGGACATACCATACAAGAAGAAAGAAAGAATCAGTTATGAAGAAGACTCTCTCACATTGAAACAGAAACGAAAACCTCTTCATACATTCCTTGAAGGTATGTTTTTAATTAGCGTACTTATTTCTTAAAGCTTTAAATTAATATTTAAACAGGGGGCTTTATATTTAAATTCATAGAAATAAAATTAAAAATATGTTTACAATCTTTAAAAAATTTTAGAGTTTTCTTTTATTAGTAGGTGCTTATTAATATTACAATAAGATGCTTCAATACCTTCTACTTTTTCGCCATTTGAACCGCTCACTCATTAATACAGCAAAAGGAGGTAACAGAGGGTAAATTATGACTAATACGTACTAAAATGTCACTAATATAAACAAATAAGAGTATAATTAACGGAATGTGTTAATACGCAATAAATTTTAGAAATATTTTGTGTAATGTAACTGTTTTTATTTCTTAAATAAATTTGATTGTAACACTTTTTTTCTCAACATAATTTACAGAAAATGCATCATTACAAATTACCAAAGAATATGAAACTGAGGCTCTGACTCATGAAGAAGTTATGTACTCTATTTGCACCTATGTTGCTGAAAATGAGGAAGCTCTGAACTTGGTGGAAGGCGAAAAGGTTTACGTTATAGGTGAGTTACTCTGGTAATTATAAAAATCAACCTTTATTAAACGCTTGATTTTATTTTTAGAACAACAAAGTGCAGATTGGTGGTTCGTTAAGAAATACTTAACTGATGATAAAGGATGGGTTCCTGCTCAGTGTTTGATGGACGAAGTATCATACACTCACTACGTTCAGAAGAAGTTAAACGAGAAAATAGACAAATTACCAGTATTCGAACGTACGTAAATAACTTCTTCAAATAGTATTTAAATTCAAATTGTTTAATAAGAACTTTGAATAAAACTAGCCCACATATTGAATATTTATGTACAAAATTATCTCAAATTCCAAATTTAATTTTAGGTCCAGGACCAACAGAAAAGACCCAAGCCCCGAAATTCATTGAGAAACTTCAACCACAACACGTTCCAGATGGTTATACCGTTCAGTTTGAATGCAAAGTTGAAGGTATTCCTAGGCCTCAAATCACATGGTTCCGTCAGACTGCAATTATCAAACCTTCGGAAGACTTCCAAATATACTACGATGATGATAATGTAGCAACTCTAATTATTCGTGAGGTCTTCCCCGAGGATGCTGGAACATTCACTTGTGTCGCCAAAAACGCTGCTGGATTTGCATCCAACAGTACAGAATTGAATATTGAAGCCCCATTGTCAGACCATGGATCTGATGCAACAGGTCTATCGAGAAAATCCCTCTCCCGAGAATCATCATTAGCAGATATTCTGGAAGGTATTCCACCAACCTTCTCTCGCAGACCAAGAGCACAGTATGTTGATGAAGGTTCAAATGTACTGCTCGAATGTCGTTTGGTTGCAATACCAGAGCCTGATATTTACTGGACATACAACGGTGAAGAAATCACATCAAAGGATAACGTTAAGATTGTTACAGAATCAGACATGCACATGTACTGCAGTGTGATTTCCATAACTAAAGTGACTAAAAAGCAAGAGGGTGTATATGAAGTTGTAGCTAGCAATAGGGAAGGAGAAGCTAAATTACCTATTATTCTAAAAGTTAAAACTGGAGACAAAGAACCACCTCAGATACTGGAACCCTTAAGAAATGTCATCATAAGAGAAGGTGAAAGTGTGATCCTGAGCACGCATATTATAGGTAATCCTACACCAAAGATCACATGGTTTAAGAATGGTGAACCAATTAAGGGCAACAAGAAGACTGAAAAGGACATTCACAGTATCAGCATAATAACACCAACAAAAGAAGATAGCGGAGAATATGTGGTGAAAGCGGTTAATTCTTCAGGTAGTGTTGAAACCTCTTGCATTTTGACTGTAGAAGAACCTGAAAGTGGAAATCCTGAAGCTCCATTCTTCGTTGAGCGCTTCGAAGAGCAGAGTGTACCACAAAATGGAACCATTAGACTACCAGCAAGGGTATTAGGAAACCCTGTTCCAGAAATCCTATGGCTCTGCAATAACAGTCCGCTCTATCCTTCAGAAAGGGTGAAGCAGGCATACGATGGTGAAAACATTGAGTTACTGATCAAGAATGCAGATTCCGAAAGGGATTCTGGCAATTACAAATGCATTGCAAGTAATCCAATAGGAAAAGCCTCTCATGGTGCCAGAATAACTGTTGAAGTGGATGACGTTGTATTTACAAAGAAACTAAGAAAGCATGTTGTTGTTGAAGAAACCCACAGACTCATACTGGAATGTGAGACATCACACACTGTAGTTACAAGATGGTATCACAATGACAAGGAAGTAACTGGAATGGATCATCGTATTATTGTACAGGAAGGACACATTCACAAATTAATCATACGAAATGCAAGCATGAAGGATGCTGGCTCATATAAATGTACTGTTAAGAATCAAGTCACAAAGTCCAGTGTAGAAGTTCTTGAATGCAAGCCCGAGTTCACGCGTAAATTGGAGGATGTTGAAACGAAGGAGAAGGAAGTTCTGGTGCTTGAAGTTGAAATTACATCAGATACTGCTGATGTTACATGGTACAAAGATGGCGAGAGGGTACAAGAGGCGGACAACAAGAAATTCGTAAAAGATGGTCACGTTCGGAAACTCCTTGTGCGTGGTGTATCAATTCACGACGAAGGAGAGTATTCGTGTACAGTTGGTGACCAAGAAACAACAGCTGAGGTGAATGTCATCGAACTTCCACCTGAGTTACTAAAAGGACTTGATGACATCACCTGTGTTAAAGGTGATAAGGCTACATTTGAAATTGAGCTAACGAAAGGTGATGCATTGGTACGATGGTTCAAAAATGGCAAAGAATTGCAATTTAACAATCACGTTCAACTCACAATTGATGGAAAGCTGCAAAAGTTGAAGATTTACGATGCCCAAATTGATGATCAAGCAGAGTATTCGTGCCAAGTTGCTGATCATGTTTCAACAGCACGCTTGACTGTCGAAGAACCAGTTGTTGAATTCGTAACTAAACTACCTGATACCACAACTGTAACTAAAGATACCAATGCCACATTCACTGTAGAACTCTCTAAACCAGATTACGAGACCGTATGGTACAAAAATGGCAAGAAAATCAAGCCATCGAAGAAATACACCGTTGAAGTTGAAGGAACTGTTCGTCGTCTTATTGTTCATGATTGCACAGAAGACGATGAGAGTACCTATTCGTGCAGTGTCTTGAATCTGAAGACGGTATCCAAACTGAGAGTACAAGGTAATAAAAAAAACCTTCTATTCAAATTTTTTTTTAATATAAATTTATAATGTTTGTTCTTTATTTTAGAAATACCTAAACTACCAACTGTTACACTGGACAAGAAAGCATACAAGGTTCGAAAGGATGAAAGCGTTACGTTCAATGTTAAACTTACTGGAACACCAAAACCAACAGTCGAGTGGTATACATCTGGTAAAGTTATTAAGAAGTCACCACGTATATTTAAAGAATTCGATGAAGAATCCGCAAGCTTAACAATCAAGAAGGTTGTTGATGCGGACGAGGGTGATTATACTGTTCGAGTTAAGAACCCTTGTGGTGAAGTAGAAGCAACTGCCCATCTAACCATTACCAGTACGTTTTATTGTTAAAATGTTTTAAAAAAAAAAATTATGACTTACCGGTTATTCTAATTTCAATTTCAGGACCACCTTCTCGACCAGGGGCACCTGAACCTGTTGCATCTGCTAGTGATTCCCTTACGCTGTACTGGAAGGTACCTGAAGATGACGGAAATACAGAAATTATCGAATATATTTTGGAATATCATGAAAAGAGAATAACTGATTGGACAGTAATTAATGAAATCTCAGATACGACCTTTACAGTTGAAAAGTTAACTACCAATAGTGAATATACCTTCCGTGTAAGTGCAGTAAATGAGGCTGGTCGTAGTGAACCTTCACTAGAATCACCATACATAAGGGTAAAGGCACCTACAGAAAAAGAACCTCCAATTATTCAAGAACCACTAAATGATGTCTCAATTGGTCTGGGTAAAACACTGACACTTTCATGTGTAATTGCTGGACAACCTGTACCTGAAGTTACTTGGCTTAAGAATGGCAAGACCATCAAAACAACTAAAGTCACATATGAGAACAGAATCGCCAAGTACACCATTGAAGAAACAACCGAAAAGACTACGGCAAAATATACTTGCAAGGCTGTTAATGAAATTGGCCAGGCTGAAACATCCTGTAAAGTAACTGTTGAAGAAAAACCAGAAATTGTAATTGACGATTCTGAACTGGTTAATCAACTGCGCGTTGGATCAACATGGACAGTAACTGCCCAAATAAATGGTTATCCTACTCCAACAGTTTCCTGGTACAAGAATGATGTCAGAATTGAATCAAACTCAACTTACACCATTCGTACGGAAGAAAAGACATCGACAATTTCTATTAACAGTGTTGAGAGATCAGACAGTGGTAGTTACAGGATAGAAGCTACAAATTCCTGTGGAAAGTCTGATGTTGAACTGACATTGTCTATTATTGATAAGCCCAGCAAACCCGAAGGACCAATTCAAGTGAAGGATGTGAGAAAAGACTCAATTGTTATTGAATGGAAACCTCCAGAAGATGATGGTGGTTTGGAAATTGTTAAGTATTCCATTGAGAAGTGCGATCAAGAGAAGGGAACCTGGATTAAGGTGGCCGATGTTACTAAAGGCATCGATTCATACTGCATCCAAAGACTGGCCATTAATTCCCAATATCTCTTCAGAGTAGCTGCAGAAAATCCTATTGGATGTTCTGAACCATTGGAAAGTGAACCGGTTACCATCAAAAAGATCATAGGTAAATATCTCATTTTATTTGTTTCATCTCAACTGTCTTTATTAACTACGGGAAAATGTGTGTTACAGAAAAACCAACTCCGCCTCAAGGTCCTATTAGTGTTACCTCAATGGAAGATGCAAGTTGTACAATTCTTTGGCAACCATCAGAATTCGACGGAGGTAGTCCAATTATTGAGTATATAGTCGAAATTAAAGAAACAACAGAGAAGACTTACAAAATCATCGGTTCCACTCACAACGAATGCACAACCCTTGTTATCGAAAACCTAATCAAAGGAAAAGTTTATGATGTCCGGATATGTGCAAGAAATGAAATTGGACAGAGTGGATATTTAGAGAGTACAGAAACCTTCACGGCAGGTCAAAAATTATGTGAGTATAAATTATTCGAAATACGCTAAAAGAAAGTATAATATATATAGTAAGGTGGGGTAACTGGATCATTTTCCGAAGAGTGCTACTTAAACGCTTGTTTTTGGACTGATGAAATTCCTTTTTACTTCTTCTAAATTCATAGAATTATTCGCTGTTTCATTCAGAAACATAATATAAAAAACATTTATCAAAAATACTAAAAAAAAAATATAAAATAATGATAATACTGAAATAAGTCAGCATGCACTAACTGGGTCGCCTTTTCGCGAATTCACTTTTAATTAAACCTTTGGATTTAAAATACTTTTTCGACAAGGAAAAAAACAATAAATGTTTTCAAATTTCAATCAACCAGCTGTCATTAGCGAAAATATCTCTGCTAGGAAATTTTCAGTGAAGAACCCAGCTACAAGATTGAAATGAGTCGATTACACTCACTTATTTAATGGATAAAAATATTATTTTTGCTTTTTCTCAAACTCGAATAGTTATATTATGTTACTGTAGTGATTATATTACGGAAATAAAAATAGAAATATTATTTTAAGTGGATTAGTCATAAACGATCCAGATAGCGAAGCGCCCGGATTAGCACACTTGATTACAGTGATTTTTTAAAAATAAAAAAAGTAGGGGAGTCTGGGGCAAAAAGTCACAAATCGATAAATTCAAAATTCAATATCTTCCAAGGTAAAAAAAGATAGCGGCTCAAATTTTTTTCTATAGATAGCCTCCATAGGTCTTCTTCAATATCATAAGTTTGTTAGAATTTGAACAAGGAATTTAGAAAATAAAAAAATATCGAAATTTTTAGCCCTATTTTTTAAATATTTTCCGTGCAGAAGATATCAATTAGGGGAGACCGGGGTACTTTTAGCCAATAAATGAGGCATTTTTTCGCGCATGATTTGTGAAAAAACGATAAGGTATGTCTAATATTTTTATGTTTCACAAGTAACATTAGGATATTTGCTATATGAAACAATGTAGTTCAACAAAGCTCTAAAATCCTTGAATTTTTCTAGAGAGGATAATGAAAAAAGTATGACACATTGGCCACACGTGCCCCGACCTGGGTAGATATAGCCACTTTTGGGGTACTAATTGCCACCAGTTTTCCAGACGAAATTTTAAACTGGAGATACCAAATATTGTTTTACTTGACGCACTGAAGCCCACTGATGCTAAATATGTCACTAAAACCTAAAGAAAAAGGCTTTAGCCGACTTTTTTATGACAGTTTTGTAATTGCGGCAAAATTGATGCAAACATCTTGAAAAAAAACTATTTCACAAATTTCTGATTCGAATGGGAATATTGCTTGGAATATCAATAGTACTTTTTTATCTAAGAATTATCCATGTATTAGTGATTAATCATCAATAGTTTTATCCCGCCACGGAAGAGTGGCTACCTCTGCCCTGAGGGCTGTTTCAGTGTTTATTATCTTATATAAAAAAGGAGATAATTATTATCGAAGTGAAAAATATTTCTTAATTAACTTTATTAAACCAGAAACAAAGTAAAACTATGAGATTTTGACTAACAACTTAGAAAACCAAATACTGGGCCAAAAACCATAACATCAAAACTACAATTTTATACCCATTTTATAAAAATGCTTCTAAATTGTAGGATAACAGGATCAGACTTATAAATATTTCTGGGAATATGGAGATATGTTCCTGCTTTCATTAAAAAATACTTTGCTTAATGTGCATTTTAAGGGAAACGAAAAAAATCCACTGTCTACTTCTGCCCCTGTCTAATTGTACCCCGGTCTCCCCTATTAGCTTTATATTAAATTTGACGCACTGGTGAATATTTCCCAAATTATCTGGATATTCTTTGAATACGAATCCGCTATCTATTTTAGAATTTTACAAAGACTCTTTTCTCCAGAAATCCTTTATTAAAAACGACCACTTGGGGTAAAAAGTAACAAAAGCTATAGAGCAAAAAGTAACAAAAACCGAAACAATTTCTGATGTCCCACGGTGAAAAGAAACACGTCAATGCTATGTGTCGCCGCTTATTGTTTGCATTGGTCAAACAATTTACAGTCTTTTGTGTGTTTTTTGTAAAATAGCTTAAAATGCGCTTTTCTCGCTCAGATAGAGAAAACGGTGTTTTACAAAGGTGTAGAAGAATAAATTTCCTATGAAAATATGTAATCTAGGTATTTTACTTAAATTTACGGAATCCTGTAATAAAGCGAATCAAAATGTGATAGTATCTTATGCCTGATACTATTTGCCCCAGCATTTTTGAGAATGATCACAGAATTACCTTTTAGAAAACGGCTTGATAAATATATTTCCTTACAAAATAGAAGAAAATGACTTTCACAGAGTTGTAGAGCGGTAAATTTCCTATAAAACTGTGCTAATTAGAAATTTTGGAGGTGCTCGGGTAGCTTGTAAAAAAAAATATTTAATCGGTTTTGTGACTTTTTGCCCCAGTCTCCCCTACTGAAAAAATATAAAATAAATACAGAATGTAAAAAAAACATATGATAGAGCACTATAATGATCCTATTATGGAAGAGATCCGGGTTTGCATCTCATGTGTATTGCCACAAAATATGTATGCATATAATGATGTTAAGACTAGTTTATTCAGCTTAACATAAAATTGAACATCATAGTATAAAGAGGTGCCTACCTCATTGCGGTAAAATTAAGAACATTATAATAAATACATTCATTTAAAAATAACAATTTCTAGAAAACAGAAATATTATAAATTCTACTTTATTACATGCGAAATGATAAATGTAATATCCACATTTTTTCTTTGTACTTTTACTACGGTTTTACCCTCAAATTGGAATCTTACTGAAATTATTAACTGGTTTTACAGATCCACCTTCATGCCCACGAAATCTTCGTTGTGTCGATGTAACAAGTAGGAGTGCAACGATTGAATGGGAAGTGCCTGAGCACAATGGAGGAACTGAAATAACAGGATATATTGTAGAAAAGAGAGTTGCAACCTCAAAGAAATGGACAAAGGTTGTTACTCTGGAAGCCTACAACCTGCAATACACAATTGAAAATCTCAAGGAAAAATGCGAATTTATTTTCCGTGTCTATGCTGAAAATTCAATTGGACTGAGTGAACCAGCTGAAACGGAAAATATCTTACTCAATCCAAATGCGAGTAAGTATCACATCTGTATAGTGCAAAATTTAGAATTCCGGATAACGCGATATTAGGTATACGAATAAACCAATTTCCTCAAAAACAATTTCCTCATTTTCTTCCCTAGCTGTTCCATCACCGCCAACTGCTCCCCTGGAAATTCGAGTTATTGGTACCAATTTACATGCTATTGAATGGGGTATCCCCGAGTCAGACGGAGGTGCACCGCTGAAGGGATACAACATTGCAATTCGCGATGTAAAGAAGACTATGTGGATAGAAGTGGGTCAAGTACCGGCTGGTGTGCAGAAATTCCAGATCAGAGATTTGCAAGACAATCACGATTATCTAATAAGGATATTCGCGCGCAATGAAATTGGACTGAGTGATCCATTGGAATCCGAAGAACCTTATACAGTTTTGCCCATGTCAGGTAAGCACATTTTATTTAAAATTTGCACAAAAAAGGATAATTACACATATAATCTTAAATTAGACCTAGGTGACGATGAACGTCATCCAGAGGAAACCCGATCTGGACTAACAGAGCCAACAGGCTTCAGTACAGAGAACACTTCCTCGTGGCTCCGGGAGCATAACATGGATGCCGATATTAATTCATACGCAAGGGCAAAACTCCTGAGAAAAGATGAATATTTCTTCCGAATTTGGCATTATGCCAAAAAGTTATTCAAATAAATGTTTGTTTTCTATTCTATATCTCCGAACTTATAGCAGTTAAAAACGAATGGACATAACTGTGCATAATATTTGAGTAACAAAAATTATATTTATTATTATAAAAGAAAATATCCTGACAAAAAAGTTTCCTGAATGAAATTTGTTGCATTCATTCAGGAAAGTGTTTTGTTTGTAACCTACGAATATTTTTACTGTGATAAAGTATTTTATTCTAAGTTTTATTTGATTTTATAACTATTCAAAAAAAAATACAATTTGTATAGACTTTGAAAACCAAATGATATAACTAACATTATGTGGAAATCGACAAAACAATTTGTATTTTCCAATAGCGATCTTACAAATCTTTTCTGGATATCCATATATGTGGTCTATGTATATAATGATTTGTTAAAAGTTCGAAAATATCAGAGAAATATTTGTACATTTGTTCTGAGGGAGACAAAATATAGGTGCAAATATTTTTTGTTTTTTTGGCAAGTGTACAAAATTTTCCACAGATATTTTTGTACTGTATGAAAAACAAAAACTGTTGAAATTATAAAAGGTGTGTTTTCCAGTTTTTCAAATAAATCCAAATAAATTACCACTTGTCTTTTTATTTAATTTCTGAATTATATTTTTATATAGCAAAAAACAAATGAACAGTAAACAAAGTCCGCTTCAGCCATTCATTAATGTCTTCACAGGATCGCACGACACGACGGTATTACTCGGTCATGGGGTCGAAATTCACGAATTTCAAACCGCCATATCTCCGGTTCTATTTGACTGATTTTGACGTGTGAGGGCTCAAATGAAAGATTTCACAAAATTCTACAACTTTATAGAACACTTGAACTTCGTAAGACCAACGCTAGGGGTGCCACAGTCGAAAAAACAATTTTCATAACACAAACTCAATTATCTCGACACGTGCTTAACAGGTCTTGATGATTGCTTTGACATAATTGTAGAGGATATTTTTACATCTATATTTCTTGCGAATATCATTCTTTGTCGTTTAAGTTTGAAAAAATGGACTTTTCCCATAATAACGCTTTGAAACCACTCAAGTGCCAATTTGACTGCTTCTACTCAACCAAAAACTTAAAAGGGACAGATAATCCTAACCGGCTTATGTAGGTGAGATTCTTAATGTGAGCTAACTCGGATGCATGCAAATTCGATTTAGAGCTGAAGTTGGGGTACGCCATTCAATTATCTTGAACCAAATTCGTGAAATTATACAAATTTTGTATTTAAACCAAAATATCAAAGATTTGGATGGAGTGACAGAAAAGTGATATATGGGTGAAATGTAGACCAGAATGTTCTCTATAATTTTGCCATAGAACTTGATCTCATCGATTAATCAGAAGCTGAGATAATCGAGGTTGTTGGTTTCTGAACTCGTTTTTTCGACCAGAGCGCCCCAAGTGTGCATTTGATGAACTTCAACTATATCAAAGAATTGTTGTATTTTGTGAAACTTTCCATTTAAAACCCTATTAGGTGAGATTCATCTCACCTACTATAATCCTAACAAAATTTCATGTCGTCCGATCGAGCTCAAACTTGGCCAAAATGTGTTTCGCCACTTCCTGATCACGAATATATGGGGGACTAAGTTACGTCCAAAAAACAATTCTTAAAATCGCCATAACCCCGGTTCTATTTATCAGAATTTAAAAAGTGAGGGCGTTTTGGAAAGCTCTCGTAAAATGCCACATCCCCTTCTAACATCAAAAGTTCATAAAACCACCGCTAGGGGCGCTATTATTAAAAAGAAGATTTTTCAATTTTCTAAATTAAATAACTCAAAAATTCCATTGTGCATCGGGCTGAAATTTTAGTATGTTGTAGCTCTTGATTATACCTATTAAACAAAAGAATACTTAAGTCGATCCATAACCCCTGACCCCAGCTATAAGGGATCAAAGTTCGAACATTGACTGGCCTCTATCTCCGGTTCTTATTAACATATCGACCTAAATTTTACCTTTTTGGTTTTGTCTCGATGAGCACTTTCAGATGCAAGTTCAAAAAGTCATCACAGGTGGCGCTGCGATAGCGTCAAAATTCATCGAAATTCAAACTCATTTTTCTCAAAAACGGCATTGTGGAAGTTAATGAAATTTTAGTGTGTTGTAGTCTAGTCCAGGATGTTTCCAAAATGGGGCGTAAGTGCGCTGTGGTTTCAATAGAGCCGGAGATATGAGGGGTCAAAGTTCACGAAATTCAAAAAATCATATCTCCGGTTCTATGTGACCGATTTTGATGAATGAGGGCTTAAACGAAAGATCTCACCAAATGCTACAACTTTCTAGAATATTTGAACTTCGTGGGACCAACACCAGGGGCGCCACAGTCGAAAAACCAATTTCAATATCACATAACCTCAATTATCTCGACTGTCGCTGAACCGATTTTGATGATTACTTCGACATAATTGTAGAGCACATTTGTCTCTACATTTCTTCCATACATCATTTTTCACTCAGACTACGCTATCACTCCGATTTTGCCGTTTAAGTGTGAAAAAATTGATTTTACCAATAATAACGCTTTGAAATCACTCAGATGCCAATTTGACGGCCTCTACTCCACAAAGACACTTAAAATATGGTTTTAAATGGAAAGTCCCACAAAATACAACAATTCTTTGATATAGTTGAAGTTCAACAAATGAACACTTGGGGCACTCTGGATGAAAAAACGAGTTAAGAAACAAAAAACCTCGCTTATCTTGGCTTCTGAGTAATCGATGAGTTCAAGTTCTACGGCAAAATTATAGAGAACATTCTGGTCTACATTTCATCCATATATCACTTTTCTGTCAGTTCATCCAAATCTTTGATATTTTGGTTTAAATACAAAATTTGTATAATTTCACGAATTTGATTCAAGATAACTGAATGACGTCTCCCAACTTCAGCTCCAAATCGAATTTGCATGCACTCCGAGTTAGCTCACGTTAAGAATCTCACCTACATAAGCCGGTTAGGATTATCTGTCCCTTTATGTATCTACTAAAAAAATTAATGTTCACATTTTTTTAAAAGAATATAAAATCCATCACAAAACAGAGTTTGGGGCACCAACAAACAGTCAAATTTCTCACAATTGCAGATGTCGCGATGTAGCTTGAATAGCAAAATTTTTCCCTTATCTTTCTTAGTCTTCATCTCCCTCTTTGTTCGATTTCAGAAATTTATATCCATTCATGGGATTTTCATTCAAGACTCAGGGGAAATATGGTTTCAAGAACCCAATTTTGCATTAAATGATTCTTAATGATTCTTAAATGATTTAATTCAAGGATTGACGAATGATTTCTCGATTTTATTACAAGTAATCAGAAGAGCGCGCAAAATTTGAACTTTAGGTATAGTGTTTGCCACGATTTTAGTGGCGCTGCTTTCCAGTCAGAAGTCGAATGTTGTCAAAATGATGAAAAATCCATTGAAAAATATGTTCGGTGTGCAGTGCTTTAGTTTTTTGCTATTATGGCCACTCATTCTAAATTTTGCAGTGCTTTTTTGAGAATTAGGGGAAATGCTTCTAATTTTGTCCAGTTTCTTATTTTGGACACTTTGAGGATAACATTGGACACTAAAAATAAATTGATTAAAATGATGGATTTTTATTCCAATATTTGATGAATAATGAATTCTATCTAAATATTTGTTCTTTTTGGAATATTTTAACACTAAATACGTTAAAATTTGAATATGATTTGAGTTGAAATTGCTTTGTTGAAAATTCAGTGTGAGCAATTGCTTACGAGAAATATGACAGAACTTCGTGGCTTACTTCAGTCTTATTTAGTTTTGGTGAAGTACTAACAAAGTTTGTTCGCTGTTTTTGAGTGATATTATTGAATATTGTGTTGATTCACGTTACTGATGATTTGTACATTTGACCTGAAGTGAGATTTGCCTTGTGAATTATATTTTTCATGTGAAAAATGGGAAATTTTTTAAGACATTCACCAGTGAGGTGATGATTCTTATTTTGGACAGGTGTTTTTCTCACGAAATTTCGTGAAGTTTTAGCTTTTGTGATGACTAGGTTGGACAAATGCCTGGAGAAATGAAGGAGCATCATCTCTACGAAAGAGATGCAGTGAGAAATGCCTTGAAAGGCTCCCGGAAAGGGCAGGGAATGAGCGAATCCGCACGTACTTGGAGTAACGAAGTCAACTCACTTTAATGAATGATATGGAAAGTTTCTGGGCTTCTTGTGACATTCCACGTTTCCCTTACATGACCAGGAAGAGGACTTGGTAAGATTGGTTCATAAAATGAAGAACAATGGGCATCCTGTTGAGGCGGATTATCTGTCCAAATTTACAGACAAGTTGTAAAAATTAATAACCAAGTTGTCCAAAATAAGAGTCAAATTCACCTCTACATATCAATTCATTTTTAAACGTATTAAAACTAATTTTAGTAAAAATGAGATGATAAATAGCTTGCCAAGTTTCTAAACAATCCTTCTGAAAAGAGAGTAACAAGAAAAGTCAATTAGTATTGAAAATATGGCACTTCAAAATTGGAACTTCGATGCTTATAAGCAGACTGTCCAAAATTATAAGCACTTCCCCTATAGCCATTTCGCTAACTCTTATTTACATAGAGTTCCATCTGTTTCTTTTTTTTCCATAATGTTTGTTCCGCTCATCTCTCCCTATCATTTTTCTTTTTTGCTCCATGACAAACCCTTTTTAGCTCCCTTATCTTTTATCATACTTTCTTCTTGATATTTTTGCGTTCAGTTTGTAGCTTTTAAGGACGGTGGAAAACTGTTTTCCAATTATTCACCGGACGCGCTTCGATCAAGGATCGAACAGAGGACCTCTGCGTCACAAAGCCAACACTTTGCCCATTGAGCTACCGAGGCCCCTATAATACTTTTCATTAGATTTAAAATTATCATTAATTAGTATTATCAGAAAAATTACTTAAATTTTTAGACTACTTTTGCTCCTATCGCTCATAGAGGAAAAAATACACCGAATCAGACTCTTTTGGATTTTCTAAGGTTAGATGTAAGACCTTTTTGACCCAAAGCACAAGTTTGCAAGGGTTAAATAAATTATTATTATTATTATTGTAAGACCTTTTATTGGTTTTGTTCATTGGTTTCATTTTTATTGCTGATTTTTGGTCCGCGAAAACTGTCTCGTCGTGAAATAGTTAATAATTAATTATTAATTAGTCGTTCAAATTTGAGGAGTTCAAATTTGAGGAACTCGACTGTATTAGGCTGACAGGGGCACAAAATGACATTTAGGTTTTTGAATCTCGTTAACCGTTTTTATATTTTGTGCTGTGGGAATTTTTAGTCCGTCGAAGAACAAGAGAACTTTCTTCATGGTATGTTTATGTTTCATTTTGTATCACAATTATGTATCGAAAACTTTGATAAAATGAAAATAACATATTAATTCACATTGGACAAACTAAACTGCATGTTTCGTTAAAAAGGGTTTGAATACATCAAATCAACCGTCCGTTTGGTACCCTCACCCGGATATCGAAAGTGCCGGATAACGAAGAGTTGAGGGTAGCTGAGTTTTTATTAACCTTAATAAGTTGTCAGGACAGGATGTGGAGTGCACTTCTCATGTCAAAAATATACTTTTATATTTTTTATTTCATATGAAAAAATAAAAATAATGTTTTTTGACACAGTTTTTTCTGAGTGTACTAGAAAGTTTGTATCAACGGAAAATTTGTGGTATCTTCAGGGTGGTAAAATAAGTTGGGTTGGGACTGTTTGGGAATGTTCTTTGTTTTGAATTCTACGATAAAGTTGCAAATTGTGAATCTTCCATTTATTTACTCAAATATCCTACTATGAATATAATTTGCCCAATATGTACTGAATCTGTGCTACCTAATGAAGATCTCTGTGCCAATTCCTGTGGTCATATCTTTCACTATCCCTGCATTCGACAGTGGATTGAGAGGTCCAAAACCTGCCCTCAGTGTCGAAAACTATGCTCTGAGAAGCATCTGAACAGGATCTACTTTACTGTGTCCTCGGCCCAGAGCACAGAACAGGATGTAGTTAACCTGGAGAGAAAACTCGAAATCCTCAATCAGAACTACCAAGAGAAGCTCAAGCATTTCGATGAGCTTCAGGAAGAGGCCAAGAAACTAAGGAACGAGAAGAAAAAATCTGCGTAAGATCTGCAGAGGGATTTTTTTTTGGTTAAATCTGGGGATTTATGGGAATTATTTTTCCAGAAAGACCATTATTGCCATGGAAGAAAAACTCAACAGCAAGGACTTTGCACTGAAATCTTCAACAAACCAGTTAAGGAAAATTAAAGATGAACTCTTGGAGTACCAGGATGCCAAAAAGGAGCTGGATGCTCTGAAGAATCAACTAGAGCAGGTTCAAGCCATTGAGATTATGTTGACTTCCAATCAGACGGATGTTCAGGAATTGCTGGGAAAGCATCCGAGTTCAGAGACTCTTGCCTACATGATCTCCAATCTCAAAAGGTTGATTTTTTTTTATTGGATTCCGAGAAGAGGTTTTGAGTGATCTTTTATTTCAGGGATTTAGTTAAGAGCGAAGCATCCAGGAAGGAACTGAGAACTATTCTCACAAAGACCAAAAATTCTTTCAAGGAAGAGACACAACTGCGCGAGCAACTGCAGGATCAATTGGGAATCATGGAGAGTGAGAAATTTGAGCTCCAGCGACAGCTCCGGAAGCGACAGAGAGACGAAGATGGAGATGAAGAGGACAAAAATGCCGAAAAGAGAAAATCCACTGACACTTCTGCAACAATTTCATCTCCAGAATCTCCTGGACAGCCAGATACCGACTCTCCCTACTTGAGGATTCAATCGAGTGCCATTGGATTAACGCCACTTCTCAAGAAGCCCAGCCTCGATAAACCTAACTTAATCAACTTACATCCCGACTTCAAAAAAGTGAGCCTGCTAATATCCTGACAAAAACATCCTTCCTAACCTTCAAACCTTTCTTGCAGTTAACAATCTTCCAGAAGTACCGTCCAGAACCGCAGGAAAAAAGAAATATACCAAATGGAACTTACGTATCAGATGGCATGGGAGGCGTTGAGAAAAAAGAAAATTTTCCAGGTTTCCCGTCGCGCAACAATGGCACACTAAATTTCCAGTCAATTAAAAATCGTCTCAAAAGCGGGAAATTGAAGAATCCCGCGAAGCATTGATCCGAAATACATTTTTTTCATCCATTTTTTTCACATTTTGGGTCTCTTTATTTCATTGAGGAATTATTCCATCTTATAGCTTGATGGGTTTGGGCTTGTTGGCCTTCTTACGCTCCTCATAGCGTTTCAAGGCTTCTGACCTGGGGACATTACCCTTCTTGGCGAACCGCTGATTCCGGAGGAATTTGGCGCACATCTGCAAGAAAAGCATTGTCAAGAGAGGCTGCAAAGTAAAAATTTCCCCACTCCCTTGCAAAAACTTACACCAAGCGTAGACTCATGCAGTTTCCTCGTTGGGCGTTTGATACCATTGCGATGAGCTTTGCGATCTGGAAAAATAAAGAAAAATTTATTAAAAATTGCTTCACTGCAAACAAAATTCTGCAGACGTACTCTGATTGTGATTTGTATGATTCTTGGACTTGGCCATTTTAGGTTATCTCCGAAGTTTGTCTGAAATTGGCAGAAAAAATGATTTAACATTCAATCCTTCACGATATTGCGAATAAGCACACCTTCTAGTATAAGAATAACTGTATTTAAATAAACCAAAAGCCTAAACAAAAGGAATAAACTTGGAAAATACGAACCTCGTGTGAAAAACACCACAACAATTGACAGTCGAAACCGGAAGAGGCTGGAAATTATCCAAACTGCAAGAAAAATATCTTATCCAAGGTGTCCCAAAAAATTTAAATTTGAATATATTGTAATAAAACGACCTTTTGCTTACAGCGTTTTTTTCTCGATTTTTTATGATAAAATATAAATAGAAAAAAATTGAAAAATTAAAACATAAAATGCATTTTAAAAAAATTATTGAAATTATTTCACTATTTTATTGCTTATTCTTGGATTGTTTGTTCCTCGTCAACATGGGTTCCTTGAGTATATACAGTGGCGGTTAAAAGAATAAAATCACTTCTAAAAACCTGAGACTTTTAAGATGATTTTTGGGGTCAATAAGGTAAAGGACCCTATGTCGACCACTTAAGGAGATGTTTTGTGAAAAACTTATGAAAAAAGTTATAATTTATCTTTTTTGATAGGGTTTTCATCTAAAACTATAGAATAGATCCTTATCTATCTTGTGGTGAACTTCATTTAGATTAGACATAATATAATTTTAAATTACAAAAAATTAAACTGTTTTAAAAATGCGATGTGTTCCTCTACTCGACCACTCTGATATCAGAGTGCCTTTACTCGACCGCCTGGGATTCCCTACTCGACCACCCATTTTTACTAACTAAGAAATTAAATAAACCACAAAACTATAAAGTCATGCATTTAACTTTGGCTTTCTAACACTTCATGAATAACGCTTGAAATTAAGTCAATCATTAATATAAAATAGGAAAACTCAGTTTTAAGAATTTATTCAGAAGTAGTAAAACATTTAACTGAAAAAGCTCCACTTCCTGTGATTCGTCGACAGGTCGAATTGAGGAACATTGTATTTGAAATGTACTTTCAATTTTAAGACCTTAAATTTAATGTTTAACTTAATCGTGGAATTAAAATTTTTGCACAGAATAAAGATAAAGTCCTCAACTTGCGATTAGACTCAAAATTTGAATTCTCAAGTAATCTGTAAGGATAATAATTGAAATAATTCCTTGAGAAAACAATTAAGAATGTCAATAAGAATGCCATAAATAAATTGATGAAAAATTGAGAATTTTTATTTAAGAAATACTTTTAACGCTTCGTAAAAGTGCTTTTTTTCAGTGTTCTATGGTCAATTTCTATGATATTTTCACTGATTTGTATTAATTATGAAATAACTGACCCTATATGATGTTAAACTCTTTGCCAAATATTATTGCAAATGTAAATAATTTGAATAAATATTTCGTCTGGTCGACCTGAGGAACCTAGGGTGGTCGAATAGAGAGGCGGTCGAATAGAGGATACTTTACCTTAACATCTATGGATTACAGGCAACTCATTTGTGAGAAGAAAAATTATAAAAAAGCATTTTTTATATATTTTTTCTTTGTCCCCTTTCCCATTTTCATACCATGAATTTTTAGTTTTTCTGAAAACGGCTTACAATTTTATAAATTTGCTTATCATCGTGTTAATTTAATTTAAAAAAGACTTAAACTGTTCAAATATATTTATTTTTTCAACAATATTTTTAAAAATGTGCAATTATGTAATTCCATTTCAAAAATTCATTCAGAAGCAGAGGAAAGAAAATGGATAAAAAAATTTGCAGAATTTAGATATTTCACCGGGAATTTCGGTTGGATCATCGGGTAACATCCCTTCAACAGGATCGGTTGCGTCAGCTGGAGATTCTGTAGCAAAAGGAGTGATTAGTTTAGAATTTAGATGAAAAAAATAGACATGTATAAAGAATTAAGAATCTTACCATTAGCCATAGTCACCACAATCACCAAAACAGATAGAATCACGAAAAGAGAACGCATATTGCCCAATTTTTGCTTACACTTCAGACACTTATAGTTGCTTACTGATAATTCATCTCAGATCCTCAGCTCTTTATATACACCGCAGTTTGGGTTTGTCACTAATAAACTGCAGAAAATATTTGTCTTTGCATTACCAGACTGAATGATCATCAATTCATCCAGTCATCAAATTTACTTCCAGACAAACCAGACCCCTAAAAGCTCTGCAGCCTCTGCAGACAGGTTCATCTGCCTTTGAAAGCTGTTCAAATAGTGACTAAAATATAAATATTTTTAATCTTATTGACACCGCAAAAATATTTTAAATTTTTAGCATGTACGTACAATAAATAGTATATAATAAATGAATATGATAGGAATGACTGGTATTTTTGCATAAATTTTCAAACTTTCTTGTGGTTCTATTTTTGTAAAGGGAATAATTTAAATGTAGGGGAGACTGGGGCAAAAAGTCACAAATTGAAAATTTTAAAATTCAATATCTTCCAAGATAAAAGAGATAGCGGCTTAAAATTTTTTCCATAGATGGTGATGAGGATTTACCTATAATTTGTAGAAGAACCACCGAAAATATCAATCACCAGCCCTTCTACTTCTGCAGATAGTCTCTCACCTATTAAATTACAAGACAAAAACCGCTGGTAACTTGTTATGATGCCCTTTGGCCACCTCAGTGACGTGCTCACCTATTAAAAACACAGAAACTATTACAATCCGGCTCGAAGGACCAAATGATGAGGATTTACCTATAATTTGTAGAAGAACCACCGAAAATATCAATCACCAGCCCTTCTACTTCTGCAGATAGTCTCTCACCTATTAAATTACAAGACAAAAACCGCTGGTAACTTGTTATGATGCCCTTTGGCCACCTCAGTGACGTGCTCACCTATTAAAAACACAGAAACTATTACAATCCGATCGAGTAGGATCAAAGTTTCTTTCCTCTGCTGCTGCAACTATCTCCAAGGATTTCACTGGACAATTTCCGGAATTAAAAACACTTTTATTTTCACAGAAATTATAATTTTATTCTTCACCTCGTGGATCACTTGTCTACTCACATGGAATTTTTGCCAAAGACTGGTCAAACTGTATTTTTTATACGGAAGTACCGATTGCGGTATTCAATGAGAGAGTGAAGATGATCTACAGGTTTTTGATAAATGCAATATTACCCAAGGGAACTTCAAAAAGCCTAAAGTTATACAATCATGTAAATTTAAATTTCAAATTCTTAACATCACTCCCCCTTTTTGAAGTTTACGTTTAGAATAAAAAAATTTAAACCTTTTTTGTTTAACTTAAGAAAATGCAAAGACGCAATTTAATTTATTTCATTATCACGAACTGGTAATTTTATTAATTTTGTAATGGGTCTTGAAAGTGATTTGCCCTTGACTTTTACCTGTACCACTCTCACCCTATTATCCTTGCCAGGAAAAACTTTCTCCACTAGACCCATTGGCCAATCCAAATTAGGTGCAATGTCTGATTTAACCAAAACAACGTCTCCTGGTTCGATATTGGGAGAGTCTCGGTTCCAGCAATGTCTCTGTTGCAACGTATGAAGATAGTCTCTCTTCCATCGGGTCATGAAATCGTGTTGCAGCTTGGTACATAATTCCCATCTATGCAAACGATCCGTCCTCTCTAGATCTTGTTGAACAACTGGTAGCTGTGTGAGAGCTCCCCCTGTAAGGAAGTCTCCAGGTGTCAAACTGGTTGGGTCCTGTGGGTCATCTGTGAGAGCAACTAGGGGTCTGCTGTTCAATACTGCTTCGATCTGGATGATCACAGTGTTCAGCTCCTCGTAAGTCAAAGACACATTTCCAACAATTCGTGAGAGATGATATTTGAAGGATTTAACGGCAGCCTCCCACAAGCCACCTTGATGTGGGGCACCCGGAGTGTTGAAGTGCCACTGAACGTGTAGCTTTGATGCGAAGTCTGACAGCTCTTGTTGAGCCTGACGATTCCTGAGCAACCTTCGTAACTCCTTCTCTCCCCCGACAAGGTTAGTGCCATTGTCGCTATAGATATGTGCTGGTAGACCCCGTCTTGCGACAAATCGTTTGAATGCAGCAATAAAGGCGTGCGTTGTTAACGAAGTAATGAGTTCGAGATGAACGGCCTTGACTGTCATGCAGACAAAGACTGCCACATATGACTTTTCTTGCACACCACCTCTGGGGGCCCTTTTGATCATAATATGGCCCGTAAAATCGATCCCCGTATAACGGAATGGGCGAGTAAAAGATACTCTCAAGGTGGAAGGTCACCCATCAACTGCTGAGATTTTGGAGGCTTTAATCGTATGCATTTCACGCAAGAATGAATGATGCGCTTCACAGTGTTTCTCCCGTTCAAAGGCCAATATCTTCTTCTCAGCGACGCTAGCGTGAGCTGTGGCCCAGCATGTAGAAGCCGTTGATGTTCACGTAGCGCGAGTAAATCCGAAAGTTTTCCTTTTGGCAAAATTATGGGATGTCGAAGATCAAAATCCTCTGAAGACAGGCTTAATCGTCCACCAACTCGTAAGATTCCTTGAGGATCCATAAAGGGACGCAGTTTTCGTATAGGGCTAGGCAACGAATTCAGGCGGTTAGCCTTGACCAAATCACGAACATTTTTCAAGTGCCTTTTCTGATCCCACTTTAATATGCGAACTTCCGCTTCTTCTAACTCTGTGACCTGCAAATTCTCAGGAAAAATCATAACAGAATTTCGGGTTCGGCGTATTCTCATGCTCTTGAAAATGGCAACTGCTCGAAAAATCCATGCGAGAACTCTACTGATCCTCAAAAATGAACCATGGTGTTCCAACAGACGATCGTAAACAATCATGTCTGGATCCACTATAGTTGATAATCCCATACCCGCCAAAGTCTCCGAACAACACAGGTTGGGTTTTCCCGGACAAAATTCTTGAGGCCAATTTTCTTCCGTCTTCAGCAACCACTCAGGTCCACTCCACCACAACTTATTAGAGGCAAGTGCCTTGACTCTGCTACCACGTGAAAGGACATCTGCGGGATTATGCGACGTAGGCACATGTCGCCATTGGGATGCTGTTGACAAACTCAGAATTTTGGATACCCGATGTCGTACAAATACCTCTCTTGGACGATTTGGCGAATGTATTTGATGCAGGATAACCATTGCATCAGTCCAAAAGAAACATCTTTCTATTCCCAATGATTTTGAGACAGCGTTCATTACTTGCGTGGCTAATTCTGCTCCACTGAGTTCTGCCTTTGGTATCGTCAATGTAATTTTTGTAGGAGTCGCACCCTTCTTTGATGGGATTGGCATGAGCCTGGACTTCGAAACCAATAAACTTGACGACCGAGAGGTATGACTATCTTCGCAAACCAAATAAATTGAGACTCCATAAGCGGTTTTCGAAGCATCGCAAAATGCGTGGAGCTCACGATGACTTGGATTACTGATTGTGGATATCCATCTTGTGATTTGGATTTGTTCAATATCTGCTAAGTCCGCAACAAACATTTGCCACCTTTTTTCCAACACATTAGGGATTGGAGTATCCCAATCAGCCTCAGTCTCCCATACGTCTTGCAGAATGATTTTTGCTATTGTGACAATCGGTCCGATTAGTCCACACGGATCAAAGATTCTTGCAATCGTTGAAAGAATATAGCGTTTCGTAGGATTTTCTCCGCTTGGTTGGTTGGTCACTCGAAAATGGAAAGCGTCTGTCTTTGGATTCCATAGGATACCCAAAGTTTTGGCTTCTTCATCTAAGACGAGTTCAGTGGAATTTGGAGTAATATCATCTTCTGGCTGTAGAACTTCTAACCTGTTAGTTCTGAATTTGGATAGCTTCATCCCTGCACCACCTAGAACATTTTCTAATTGATTTTTAGCATCTATGGCTTCGCCTATGGTTGGGGCAGAGAACAGGCAGTCATCCACATAGAAATTTTGAGTCAGGATTGAACAAGCCAAAGGAAACTCCGTTTTATTATCTGTGGCAATTTGATTTAGAACTCTAGTTGCTAAGTATGGAGATGCTGCTACACCAAAGCAAACGGTTCTGAACCGATAATCCACCATTTCTGAATTTTCAAACCAAACGAACCGATGATAGTCTCGGTGTGAGGGATTCATGTGAACCTGTAGGTACATCTTAACAATATCACAGGTTAAGACGACCTCATGTAATCGAAATCTCCACAAGATTGACACCAGAGTTGGTTGAACCACTGGACAGGCCATCATACAATCATTCAAACTCCTCCCAGACTTTGTGCGTGAGCTAGCATTAAACACTATCCGTATCTTGGTAGTTGAGGAATCATTCTTGATCACGCCATGGTGAGGAAAGTAGTAAGATGGCTTCTGTAATTCATCGAAAGGAACTTTCTCAATAATATTGAGGCTCAAATATTCTTTGAATATCCCATCATACTGGTTCAGCAATGCTGGGTTTTTTACCAATCTTCTGTTCAAGTAGTTCAGTTGACGCACAGCAGCCCCACGATTGTTATCTAGATCTTTCACATCATCCCTAAGTGGAAGTGATACTACATATCTTCCCTCGGGGTCCTGAAAGGTTGTGTCTTGGAAGTGTGCTTCAACTTCTTCATGTTCTGATTGAGCACCGAACTCCTTGGGGACATCCTCGATTTCCCAGAACCTTTTGAGTGTCCGATCTATGCTAGTCAATGTGGTAATGTTGCAAGAACCCACTACTGTATAATCTGTGGAATAGCACGGACCTACTACCAACCAGCCAAAAACACTGTGTTGGAGCATGGGAAGACCTTCTCCTAGAACGTGTTTATCAAGCCCCAGGAATTGCCACGCATGGCTACCACCGATCAGCAAATCTACTTTCTGTCGCTTGAACCAGAGGGGGTCAGCTAACTGAAATTGTGGGGGTATTTGGATCCTACTGACATCTATCTCCCAATTCGGCTGCTCCCCAATGACTTTCATCATCACAAGACAATCCAATATATGGGTCTGGATTTCAGATTTGTCCTTGATCTGCAATCGAACCTGAGTTTCCTGTTGCGAGACTTGTGAAATTGACCCTACTCCGTCAACAATAAAATTTGTTCGGGTAAGTGGCAATTGTAACTTTTCGCACATGAAAGTGGAGATGATATTAATCTGGGATCCGGGGTCCAAGATAATTCGACAATATTCTTGGGTATTATTGTTGCCCAAAAGTTTTACAACAGCAGTTGCGAACAATACATGGGATCGCACCCCTCGTGATTTTCCCGCACAATTCAAACTAGTGGATGTTGAGGGACAGGGATTAGTACCAGTATCAGATGGGGTAGGGTTATCCAGTATTGAGAGTGGCACTGCAGTGGGATTTGGGCTTGTAAATGCATCATGAATCAAATGATTGTGTCTTTGCTTACAAACTTTACATGACTGATATGAACAATTTTTGATTTCATGACAATCGATAAGACAATTTTGGCAGAGCTTAAGATTTTTAACTGTTTCAAGTCTTTTCTTGGGTTGAAGACCCAAAAACTTCTTGCATTTATACAATCTATGTGGATTGACATTACAGTATTTGCAATTTTCGCGTTTCTGGTTTTCGGTTACATGAGAAGACACATGCTTTGACTTACTTGAGGACTGCTGCGGTGGACAGGACTCCATGTTCCGACACCTGGTGTTCAAGAAGTCATCAAAGTCCGCCCATGTAGGTGTAGACTGGGGCTTCTTTTCACTCCACAGTGTCCTGGTCTGATGGTCCACATGATTGAGAGTCCAGTGGATGAGCCAAGGGTCTCTTTCCGTGACTTGCAAAGCATTAATGGCCTCCAATGCTTGATTAGTAGATGATTGGAGTTTCCTTAGGGCTGAAGCATTCGGCTTAGAGATCACTTGTTGGCTTAAAAATGCATCCATATGTGCAGCGACTATCAACATTTTGTCATCATACCTCTTCACCAGGCGATTCCATGCAATATCGTAGTTCTCATCAGAGAACGGGAGTTTACTGAAGAGAGCCAAAGCCTCCCCATTGGTGTTACTCACAAGATATTGCATTTTTTGTGACTTTGTGAGCCGTGGGTTTTTATCGACAGAGGAGAGAAAAAGATTTTTGAAAGATTGCCAATCACAATATGAGCCCCCAAAAGAAGGAATTTTAATAGGCTCAAGTTTTGCCGATGACTCAGTAAAAAGAAGGTCAGTTTCGCTAAGAGAAGTATTAAGTTCCCTACGAGTCTCCAGCATTTTACTGAACTCCTCTCGCTGAACATCAAGAATTTCCTTGAGTCTAGACTCATCACTCAAGCGTTGCTGGCGCTGTTTTTTCAATTGTTTGCTCATTAAATTAAGCAAAGTCTCCAGACCTGAGCTTCCGGGGCCCGCTCCTTCTAAGCAAATAGAATCATCAGCGAGTGACCGTGGAGATTGCGATGAGATGGTTGCCAATAGCTTCGTAAATGCCATCTCAGTGACCATGCAGTCATCCAGAAAGCTCATTAATTCCTTTTGCTCTCTCTCTTTATCCTCCGGAGTGGTCGTGTCCTTGATAATTTCCATTTGGATTAATTGAAACTTTTGCTCCACCCGTCCAACCATATCACGGTGTGATACAATTTGCATCTCTGCATTATCTCTTTCAAGGAGGGTTGGATCATTCTGGAACTTCTCAAGCACCTTCTTGATGCTAGTAAGTTGTCCCTTGTAGGCACGTCTACTTAGTTCCTTTTCAGGCATCGTGAAATCAAATTGTTCCCTGAAGGCGACGTCGGACCAAATGATGAGGATTTACCTATAATTTGTAGAAGAACCACCGAAAATATCAATCACCAGCCCTTCTACTTCTGCAGATAGTCTCTCACCTATTAAATTACAAGACAAAAACCGCTGGTAACTTGTTATGATGCCCTTTGGCCACCTCAGTGACGTGCTCACCTATTAAAAACACAGAAACTATTACAATCCGGCTCGAAGGACCAAATGATGAGGATTTACCTATAATTTGTAGAAGAACCACCGAAAATATCAATCACCAGCCCTTCTACTTCTGCAGATAGTCTCTCACCTATTAAATTACAAGACAAAAACCGCTGGTAACTTGTTATGATGCCCTTTGGCCACCTCAGTGACGTGCTCACCTATTAAAAACACAGAAACTATTACAATCCGATCGAGTAGGATCAAAGTTTCTTTCCTCTGCTGCTGCAACTATCTCCAAGGATTTCACTGGACAATTTCCGGAATTAAAAACACTTTTATTTTCACAGAAATTATAATTTTATTCTTCACCTCGTGGATCACTTGTCTACTCACATGGAATTTTTGCCAAAGACTGGTCAAACTGTATTTTTTATACGGAAGTACCGATTGCGGTATTCAATGAGAGAGTGAAGATGATCTACAGGTTTTTGATAAATGCAATATTACCCAAGGGAACTTCAAAAAGCCTAAAGTTATACAATCATGTAAATTTAAATTTCAAATTCTTAACAGATGGCTTCCATAAACCTTCTTCAAAGTCGTAAGCCCAGCAAAACTTCGATCTGCAATTCTGCACTTTTGAAATTTTAACGTTTCTTGTCATTCAATCGGATACTTCGTGTGGCTTCGGGATAGTCGTGCGACTTCGTGAGCATCGAGAATTTCTTTCGTGTTTTCTAACCATTTCCTTCCCCTTCGTATTTTCTATATATGGCTGATTTAATAATATTGTATTATAACATTATAATAATATTGTAAAAAAAGAGAGTATTCACGTAAAATTGTTGAATAAAAATTGAATTTTAAATAAATTGAAATACATATTTTTATGTAGTTAAAATAATGTTTAGAAACATTAGAAAGGGTAGAAGAAATGTAGAAATCATCTAAATACTCTAAAGAAATTCTGCCGATAATTTTAAAATTTTCTATAGAAATTCTGCGGAAAATTCTGCAGAATTTTCATACAACGATCGGATCCACCTTTAGAACAAAATTCTGCAGAAATTCTGCTGATTTTTCGGCAGTTAGTAATTCAAATCTGACGAATTTCTGCAGAATTCTGCAGAATTTGCCGGGTGGGAGTTTCTTAGAATTCGAACAAGGATTTCAGAAAAAAAAAACATTGAAATTTTTAGCCCTATTTTTAAAATGTTTTCCTTACAGCAGATATCAATTTTGGCCTACTTATTATTCAAAATTGATGCACTGGTGAATATTTTCTAAATTATTTGGACTCTTTGAATAAGAAACGACTATCTATTTTAGAACTTTACAAAGATTCTTTTCTGCAGAAATCCTTTTATTAAAAATGACCACTTGGGGTAAAAAGTAACAAAAGGTATGGAGCAAAAAGTAGCAAAGACCGAAGCAATTTCTGATGTCTCACGGCGAGAAGAAACGTCATTTCCATGTCTCGCAGCTTTTTGTATGCATTGGTCAAACGATTTGCAGTCTCTTGTCTGTTTTTTTTCTAAAATAGCTTGAAAAGCACTTTTCTCGTTCAGATAGAGAAAACTGTGTTTTAAAAAGGTGTAGAGGAATAAATTTTCTATGAAAATATCGTCGGCTCCAAAGAAGACTATTGTAAGTCTACTTACAGTAGTATAAAAAGATGGTATCATTGGTTGCAGAAACCTTAGATCTACACCCCCACAAAATTTTATGTTAATTAAAAAGTTACAAGAAAAATACTGAAAATCAGCGTGCCCAGTCATCAAGTTTTTTGCCCACAATTTTACTGCAAATAACTTAAAAGTAGCGTTAACCAGAAGATATTCAATGCGTAAGTATGATACAAAAGTTTTAAAAGCTGAAAGTACATTAATTACAGTGAAATTAATAAAAATAAATTTTAGCTGTCAAACTTTAAAGCTGTCTCCTGTAAAGTTTACATTTTAGACTTACAATAGTCTTCTTCGGAGCTGACGATATGACAAAATATGATAATATCCCATACCTGGTACTATTTGCCCCAGCATTTTTGAGAAAGATCACAAAATTACCTTTTAGAAAACAGCTCGATAAATGTATTTACTTACACAATAGAGGAAAATGACTTTCAGAAAGTTGTAGAGCAGTAAATTTCCTATAAAACTGCGCTAATTAGAAATTTCTGGGGCGCTAGGGTGGCTTGTAAAAAAAATAAAATATCCGTTTTGTGACTTTTGCCCCAGTCTCCCCTATAAAAAAAAATCATCAGTAGACTATTTTTTTAATAACTTCTATGGAATTCACGGTTTTCACCATTTCTACGGTTTCATTTTTGGCGCTAATATTTTAACATTTCAAATTTTATATCAGCCATCTTTTGGTGAGCACAAGAAAACAAAATGACCGTTTTTGACAGTCAATTTTGAATAAAGTAAGGTTGTCATGTTTTGTAAGAAATTCAGTTTGGATAAATCACCGGTGCTTTGTGATTTTGTTAACAAACGCGCTTTACAGCACGAATTCATTAAATTAAATTGGAATTAAATATCTATAATCACCATGGCTGAAGGTGGTAGGTCCGTTAAGAATTTACGCCTCGAGGAAGAACAAAGGCTATCCAATGCAGTCTTCTTCGGTTTGTATGCTCTGACTCAAGCTCACAAGCCAACAGCAGAATTCCAGAAAGTCTTCCAGAAGGTCAAATGAAGTAATTGGATCCCGACAAAAGGAATTTTATTAACTGGCTACTTTGTTTCATTAACAGGATTTATTTCTCAAGCCAAATGCAGGAGCTCTACCTCATGTAATGCACTATTTGCTAACAATTTACGATGCTGAAGAGTTCCGGAAGAGATTCCACTGGCCAATTTACAATGACAGAGATGCTGAAAAGTCATTTAGGTACATCTTTTGTTAATATCTTTAGCAATCAGGAGATGAAATTAATTGGCTTGTATTTGCAGAAGCAATTGCCTGAAGTACCTCATGGAACTCAATGATAGATTTCAACTGAAACTGGAGGATCTTTCCACTTACATGATGCTCTTTCCGGGTGGCTTGAAATTCCTCAAGGTCATGGAAAAACTCATGATATTCGTTATCACCGAGGATATGAAGAAGAAGAATCAGCTGGATATTCTTGAGTCAATGACAATTGCCAAGAGCAACAGAATTATTCAGAAGTTGACAGAGGAAAGGGAGGCAATTGATAAAATTGCAGATGATACTCTTGAGTAAGTTCAATTTTGTTTCATTTCCTGATCTTCCTGATTATTCCTAGTCACCTAATTTTGCACGGCTTGCAATCGAATTTATCCCTGCAGTAAATCTCAAATACCATAAGCTTATCCTGGACTAATCGCTGGTTTAATTTCTTTTTAATTAATTGATAATAAAAAAAATCAAGGATTATGGAATTTGCCTACCTTTGGGAACTGATTTGTGAAATAATTTTTGTAATACCCCGAAATGTATGCAATTAAATGCGTAAAGCTGACTATACACTAGACAAAGTTTATTGCAATATTTCTTTTCAATATCCAATATTGACAACGATTGCCTCCATATTGCAAAGATTTATTGACATAAAAGTTTCAAAATTGAAGAAAATTGTCCAGTGTGTAGGCAATTATTGCAATATTTGTTCCAATATGGAGCATTTTTTTTCAATATTTTATTTCATTATTTTGAATGACTACACTCTAATGGCCTCTACACACTAGAGAAATTTATGGCCATATTGAAGAGTTTTTTTCTACTCATGCATAGAGAATTTGCTTCAATATGGACATAAATTTCTCTTTTGGGTAGACGCTATAAGCCAAATAATGTCAATAAAAATTTTCAAAGTCACATTGAAATAAAATATCAAAGAAATTCTAAATATCAAATTTATTTGATATTTCCTTCAATATTTTTTAATGGTGAGGAATATTCTTCGTTCAGAAAATCACAGAACTTCTGGGATTTCCTTGTTCATGAACGAAAACACATCCAAGATCAAAATCCAAGTCAGGACACATCTGTATTTTGTCAAATCTTCCCAAAAACCCAGCTTGGTTAGCACTTCTCGCCTGCTTCCTCCAGAAATCACAGTTCCTCTGGATTTTTGTTGTACACTTAGTCGAATACACCAAGAATACTCAAGTTGGTCAGAAGATTTCTGTTGATTCCTCCAGTAAATCATAGATGTTCTGGGATTTTGTTGTGTATTTTATCAAATACGCCCAGAATATTCAGAATACTTGGTCAGAAAATTTATCCAGCTTCTTCTAGGAAATCACAGATCTTCTGGGATTTTCTTCTGGGAAATGAGTTTCTGGGAAGAATTCAGCAGGATATACACCAGAATCTCTGGTCCGATGTTTGACAGGAACTGAATCTCTGACTAGAATGGTTTTTTAGTAAGTTGTAACATTGAGGTCAATTTGTTCAATGTGTAGGCGAATATTTAAATATTGGTATCAATATTCTCCTCAATATTGACGTTTTATTCCAATGTCACTTTGAAATGTTATCATTGCAATAATTTGCTTATTGTGTAGACAGCTTAACTTATGAACAGGTGGCGCTGAATATAGCCGAAGAAATTGGCACCAGCAATATTTTACATTGCATAGTTAACGGCGTTTCCGTAACATATATTCAAAAGAAGTCTCCTGAGAGTATGCAAAATTTCTGTATACATAAAGCTATTGCGCGTGCTTTTTCTCGGTCCCGAAAATATACATGATCCCGGTACGCCCTGTATCACGTCGCTGCAAATTTTCTAGACGTATAAAGGCACCTTGCACTGTTTGTTTCGGTTCCAAAAATGTACATAATCCCGGGACCTTCAAAAAATGACGCAAAACTGTGTCTGTAGCAGAAACACTCAGTCCCGGCATTAAGTCCTTCGGGATTATGCACCTGACGGAATTATGCACATACAATTATGCAAGTTTGCCTACCCTTGGGAGTCAATTTATGAAATAATTTTTGAATTACGCCTGAATGTATAGGGTAAGTGTGCCAAATTTCGGCATAGTTGCATGCAAGCGTCAAAGTCTCAAGTTTGAAACGTAATATTTTAAATACAAATTGATTTTTTTATTCTTTCTTTTCTAATGGCCTCTACACACTAGAGAAATTTATGTCCATATTGAAGTAAATTCCTTACGCTGGTGTAGGAAAAACTCTTCAATATGGACATAAATTTCTCTAGCGTGTAGAGGCCATAAGAGTGTTGCTTGGAACCTTGTAAAGAGTTTACCGTCTTTATTTACTCTAAAATCATTCTTAATATATTTTAAAATGAATATAATAATATAGACATAGCTTTGGTGCCCTATTTCGGCCACCTTCATTCTCATAGTTCCTTGCCCTTCGGGAATTCTTCCAATGCCCTTTTCACGTCATCTTGTTTGTCGAAGCTACATTTTTTGTTATTCTTTTTCATTGTATAATCTCTAGAGTATGTAAAATCTAAAAATTCATGGAAATTCGAGGAACAAAAAAGGTGGCCGAAATTGCAAGCTGGCCGGAATTTGGCACACTTACCCTACTAATTTGCGACACGGGAAATTTGAAGACATTTTGCTTTCAGAATAAAACTTTAATTTCTTTTATTAAGGTATTTTTTTTTAATATTCTAACCATTTATTGAAGAATTCTGGCCAAAAAATACTGTTTGTTAAAGCATTTCTATCAAACAGTTGAATCTTTTTGTTTGAACTACTTTTACTCCGCGCAAAAAAAGAAAGCCCCTGCGGGTATGCAAATTTTCTCGATGCTTAATGCCATTTTGCGCGTTTTTTTTCGGTCCCGAAAATGTACATAATCCCGGGACTGAGTGTAGTAATTTACAAAAATAAGCTCCGCCCACATTTTTTTGATCACGCCTCTTTTAAACATTTTTAGTAAATGAAGTTGATTTTTTTTTACAATAATATTAATAATGACACAACACTCCATAGAGGAACAAGGCCTTCTCCCAAGTGAGATTTTCAGGACATCCATTACACTATGTAACGATGATTTTGTCCCAGGGTTCTCATGCTATTTTTTCTATTGCTAGGGTCAAATGATTTACGAAAATACTTATCATTTTGATTTTATTTGGATTTTGCGCCTGGTATTTAGGAAAACCCGTTTTTGCCGTTTTTTGATACTTTGGTGCCTATATCTCCGATTCTGCTGAACCGATTTATTTCTCACTATGGAATAATTTGGTCTCCTTTATATGCTCGATAAATCTTCTGAACAGATGAAGTTCGTACAACTGACACCAGGGGCGCTGTAGTCTCAAATATGTCAGAAAACATCGGAAAATCGAACTTTTTAGCAACTTTGATCAAAAATATCTCGAAAACTAGGACTGTCCCTAGCAATCTGTTTTGTGGGTTTGATAGAGAATTTAATCAGCTACATTTTTGTCCATGTACAACTTTTCTCTCAGATTGTTTTTTAACCTCGATATTGAGGTTCAAACGAAAAATGAGCATTGAAACCGATAAATAATTTTTATACGAAATTTAATTAAATTACTCCTGAGGTGTATTTTAGGAAATATTTTGAGTGATTTATATGTCGGTTCAAATCGATTGTGAACCGGTTATTTACCGATAAGTAATTTTTGTTCGAATATAATTTTTATTACTCTTCAAACTAATTTATGGAATCTATTGAGTGATTTATGAATCGATTCAAATCGGTTGAGTACCCGTAAACGGTAAATGATGCGAAGGTACTTTTGAGGTATAGCATCTAAGTCACGAGTTCGAGCATTCCGCAAAGCCTGGGATGTTTTGCCACCCTTTTTTCCTTATACAGAAACAGATTTGTCAATCCTATATCCCGTGGAATCAAGTGCAGTAATGCTCACTGGATGCAATTAGAAGACTTTTTTAATACCAGAAAAATTCCTGGTAACTTAAAGGGGATTCGCGGATCTGGGACACTTGCATCATAGATACAGCGATGCAAAAAGTATACTTTTTAAGAAGATAGTAGTTTATGTAAATAACAAGGAGTAGATAACTGTGCCGCTTACCCTTTATCCTTAATGTTACACTTGATTCATTTGGGAATTCCCTACCACTTATATAAGCTAAATTAAGCTTATCAATGATTTTTAGGTACTATGCTGCAGAACAGCAAAAAATAGATGATACTGTGAAAGAATATCAAGGGAAAATTGCAGCACTGGCTGCGGAAAATAATGTGAGTGTTGAGCAGATGTTGAGTGAGGAATATCAATGTGCTCAAGAGGAAAAAATAGCAGGGAAATTGGAGAAAATAAATAGGCAGGTTGATGTAGTAAGGGAGTACAATTGTTCGGTGGACGATTTGAAGATGAAAATGGAATGTGTGGAAAAGCCAATAATTTCTGATGAACTTATTGCTAGAACTCAAAAAGCCACAGAAAAAATCTTCCAGAACTTCCCTGAAATGGAGGAAAAAATGGGAAATAAAACTTTGGTTACAGATAACAAGGTCAATGTTAATTTTGTCCTGAAGCTAACAAGTGCTATTCTTCCTCGTCTCACAAGTATCCTTGATGAAGAATATGCACGTAGAGAGCCAACAGCTTCAGAAGATGTAAAGATAATTAATGGTATTGCCCAGGAAATTGATGAGATGGCAAAGAAGCTAGACGAGCTAAAACCATTTAAAAGGCCAAGTAGAGAAGATTACGCAGCTGCAGCTGCAAAGGCCGAATATAAAGTTGAAACTACGCCAATATATAAGTACAATGCTCACAGAACCGTAGATATGTCCTCAACGAAATATCTAATGTTTCAGGATGATGAAGATGAGCAAGTGTCGCAGATGCAGCTGAATCAATTGCAACAGCAACTAAATCATTCTGCAAAATCAACAAAATCTGTCTCTTCTGTGTGTTCCTTTAAAGACACAACAGCCAAAAAGCCCATTGCGCAATGTGATGCTCTGAGCATCCTTAAATTTTCAAATAGAAAGCGCTTAAAGCCAAAGAAGGCCAATCTTCATCAATTGAATTATCTTTCGGGAACATGGAGAAATGAAGATTTACTAAATGCCTCTACTGTCAGTCTAAATCCAGGTAACTCGTCTCATTTGTCAAAGATGAGCATTGATGGGAATTTGCCTCTAGGAAGTTCATCAATGATTGCCAGTGAGAGAGAAATGGACGATTCTACGTTCAAGTATACCTATAATCCCACTCCCACATCAAATCATGTCGATTTGCAAACATCTCCATCAGGGCGCCTCACGATGCCATCTGAAAATATCTCAGCTGGAATTAAGCTTATAGTAGAAGAGGATATTCCGGAAGAAGACAACTCTCAAGTCGACTACAGCTCACGGAGGGAGAGTGATTCATTTAGGGACTTCTATGCAAAAGTTGCTGCAGCTGAAAAGGAAGAGTCTCTCTTCAATGTCAGTGATAGCGTTCTCAAAGATGTAGAATAGAGGATCATCATCGGCATTACTTAACTCTTTTACGACGAGTGAGTCACCGGTGATAGTTAAATTTCGTTTTATGAGCACCGAATGCACTCGTCCTTAAACGACTTCCTGTTTTCTTATGTAAAATCTGAATTATAATAAATCAAAATCATTATACGATTTTGTGATCATTAAAAATATATAATTAATACAAAACTCTTATCAATTGTCAGAGAAACGCATCGCAAAACCCCATAAATCCAAAAATTGCATCGCAAAATCCGAAAAACCCGATTATGCAGAACTAATTGAGAACAGTAAAGTGCTAAAAAACATGGGAAAAGGGGAAATCTTTCTCCTGGACATTTTTTAGCACTACTGTTCCCAAGTGCTTCTACATTATCGATTTTTCTTTGCAATGGTTCCTGTCTAGACTGTTTTCCCAACTCCTTGTCGCGTGTCCTAAAACAACCAAACAGTCGTGACACGAATCAGTACAAAGAAAAGTCGATTATGCAGAACTAATTGAGAACAGTAAAGTGCTAAAAAACATGGAAAAAGGAGAAAGCATAGTAGTTTAGAACTACTCTTCTCAAGTGATTCTGCATTATCGATTTTTCTTTTCGATGGTTCTTGTCCAGGCTGTTTTCCCCACTCCTCATCGTGTGTTATAAAAGTACCAAACAGTCGACACAAGAATCTAGACAAAGAGAAGTCAATTATGAAGAATTACTTGAGAACAGTAAAATTAAAAAAAAAATGGAAAAAGGGGATATCTTTCTCCTGAACATTTTTTAGCACTTTACTGTTCTCAAGTGATTCTGCATTATCAATTTTTCTTTACGATGATTCCTGTCTAAGCTGTTTTCCCCACTCCTCATCGCGTGTTCTAAAACTAGCAAACAGTCGCAACACGACTTTAGACAAAGAAAAGTCGATTATGTGGAATTACCTGAGAACAGTAGAGTTAAAAAAAATGGAAAAAGGGGATATCTTTCTCCTGAACATTTTTTAGCACTTTACTGTTCTCAAGTGATTCTGCATTATCGATTTTTCTTTGCGATGGCTTCTGTCTAGGCTG
The DNA here is from genome assembly GCF_024763615.1 of Phlebotomus papatasi. Lineage (NCBI taxonomy): Eukaryota > Metazoa > Arthropoda > Insecta > Diptera > Psychodidae > Phlebotomus > Phlebotomus papatasi. The sequence continues at coordinate 74,293,505 of NC_077223.1, forward strand.
TTTTCCCCACTCTTCATCACATCTCTCCTTGGAAATTACAAGGGGCCAACTCAATCTGAGCCGTTTTTCAGGAGACAGCATGAAAGATTTAACTTTGTATAAATAATTATCTCAATTAAGTATGTTAATAAAAACAATTTAATTATTTTCTATTTGTATGAGCATTATTATAAACATCAAACATACATATTTTTACCTTTAAAAATATGTGTTTTTTATGAGTTAGCTCTTTGTCATTCTGATGCGCAAGTTTTCATGAAATTAGAATGACAAGGGATCAACTTGCTTGAGTTAGTCCCTTGTTTCACAAAAATTTAAACGATAAATCTATTTTGTATCCCTTGACTTCAAACAAAACCGCGCAAGCAATCATAAAGAGTAAAATTTTGAAAAACTTTTCTAATTACGAAATTTAATGATTTATATCATCTGAAATTTTATTAAATTCTCTGTCTGAGTGCATTAAAACCTCAAAATAGCCAAAAAGTGAGTTGACCCCTTGTAATTTCCAAGGAGCGACATGTTCTAAAACTACCAAACAGTCGCATATCAAGACAAAGAAAAGTCGATTATGTAGAATTACGTGAGAACAATGAAGTTAAAAAAAATAGAAAAAAGGGGATATCTTTCTCCTGAACATTTTTTAACACCTTGGTGTTCTCATGTGTTTCTACACTATCGACTTTACTTTCTTTTGGCTCCTGTAACAACTGTTTAATGGTTTTAAAACACGACTAGGACTGGGGAAAACAGTCGAGGCAGGAATCATTACAAAGAAAAGTCAATGATACAGAAATACTTCAGAATAGCCATGCCTTAAAAAGTTATTCAGGAGAGAGGTTTTCAATTTTCATTTTCCATTCAAATTGCATCATATGCTTTTTCTTTAATTTTTTTTTTAGTACATGGTTCTTCTCATGTGTCTCTGCATTATCGACCTTTCTTTGTGTGTTTGTTCCTGTAACGAGTGTTTGGTTCTTATACATTTGGAACACAATAAAACTGGAAAAAAATATTCGTGACAGGAACCAACACAGAGAAAAGTCGATAACACAGAAGTCGGAGGCAATCGAAATCCCCAAAACCAAAATCCCGAAAGTCAAAATCCCGGACGCCATAATCCCGAAAGGGCCAAAATCCCGTATGCCGAAATTCCAAATGTTTAAAATCCTCAAAGGAATGAAATTAAGTATATGGAATGGAGGATAATCTGTAGAATAATTTCCCAAAAGACACAGAAAATTTCCCTTTGTCTCCAGCATGCGTTTGTGCAATCCTGGGAGAAGCTATAACACTTTGAAGAATTCGGGATTTTGGCGTTCAGGATTTTGGCTTTCGGGATTTTGGCTTTCGGGTTTTTGACCGGAACCCCACAGAGGTAATTAAGAACAGCCATATAGTACTAAAAAAATTAAAGACAAAGACCGCACCTCCATGAAGACTTCCGCTTATTTGAAATGAAAAAAGTTAAACATTCCTCCTGAACTTAACAATTTTTTAGTACATGACTGCTCTCATGTGCTACTGCGTAATCGACTTTTCTTTGTATTGGTTCCTATCACGACTGTTTACTGGTTTTGGAATACGACGAGGACTGAAGAAACAGTCGTGACAAGAACCAACACAAAAAGAAAAGTCCAAAAAGCAGAATCGTATGAGTAACAAACATGTACTAAAAAAGTGTTCAGAAGAAAGATTTCCCATGTTCATTTTTTATTGTAATAGCACCATTACCCCCATGGATCCCATAAGTATGATGAATTTTATACGGTATTTACATTATGAACAAAAATACTACTCCAGTTATTACTCCAGAGAAAGTTGATGAGCGATGAATAATTTTAGTAAACTAAGTATTCTTATTATATAACTAAATATTTAATCACAAAAAAATATTATTAGTCCTTTCATGCTCTCTCTGATTGACTGCATTTTGCATTAATTTTTTATGAAAAGCGATATCTATTGACTATTTATTTATAATTTATATCCTTTCAAATTGAAGAAAGAAATTTTAAAATTTAATTTAGGTTTAGTTAGATAATCATACATCGTGAAAAGCAAAAATGCGCATAAATTTGAATTGAATTATTAGATGCATTCGTACAAGATCTTTACAATTGTGGCATAATAATTTGAGCCTCACTTCTAGTGCTATTTTCTCGGGGTCTCATCATAAGCCAATAAATGCATTATTTATCAGGTACTTAGAACAAATGATAAGCTTGTTCGAGTTTGTGGGAGATGTGATCCATTACTCTTATTGGAAGTGGGTCTTTTCAGAATTAAAAATGTCTAATAAACCAGAATTCAATAAAATTTTGCAGCAATTTTAGCCACTGCGGAAGGCGCGTTGAAGCATCGAAAGCTTTGGCAAAGAATTTTGTGTTTTCCTGTCCTGAAAAGATTGCACCCCCTAACGCATATGGAGAGACTTTATCTCCTTGATTTACTTGTGCTATTGCCACCGTTAGTATTTTACCAAAAACTATAAATTAAGCTATTCTACTAAAATAAAAGAAAGATTATCTAAATTGTGGATGTTTCCAGAATGAAATAAGAAATATGAAAAGAATCTATCATCGGAGTTATCGCACTAGAAAATTTCACATTAAAGTTAAAGTGAAAAGTTGCTCATTAAAATTTCTTGAACCACTCGAAATCGCTGATTTAGTCAGAACACATTGCTAGAATTGCTCAATGTCACGATGGCACACGGGTTGTTAGATTAGTGTTTTTGTCGGTTTTTGTTTTTTAAGCATTTCAGTCGTTTGAGCGAAAATGTGCGATTTTAGTGAAGAAGAGGAAGTTTTCCTCATGTACGCTACTTTTATGTCGTGCAAAAGGAACCGCTAAGCGAGAAGAAGGAGGTTGTGGGCAAGAGATTGGCTCCTAACGTGACCTTCACGTGGTGTCGTTGAAATTCTCTGGGGCGATTTTTTTGTACATAATATTTTTCTCCGAATGACTTCGGGGGAATTTAAAGAGTTGCTTCAGATCGTAGGGCTTTATTTTCAAAAGAAAACTACGAAAATGAGGGAGTCAATATCACCCAAATCCCGCCTGAGGTATGAGTTCCGGCGAATGGTGGCTCAATTTGTCGCAAACGGCCTGAAAATCATCAGATCGGCTGCTTCTATTTTTGTATTCCCGGCAATTGTAGTCCCAAATGACGGTTTCCTGATGCACAGCCTCAATTAATTCGGCCACCATCTCATTTGACCACGAAATCCTAGAAGTTTATGAAGGAATATAAAATGTAGATCGAACACATTTTTGTTTAGCTTTTTTCTTACTTATCCTTTGCACCGATCTTTTTCAAGATCTTTTGTCCTTCCTCCATCTCGTGCGCGATAAATAGTAATTATTAGCACTACTTTTTATCACAATTTAATCACGAATAAAGTGATGAGAAAATAGTGGCGCAGAAATCACCCGAATGACTGCAATAAAGTAGTACCTGATGAAAATTGAATGAGCAAATTTTGCTCATAAATTTGCTCAATTCTCATTAATTTGCTCATTAATTATCAATCGTATTTAATGCTATTTTAGTCTATTTAAACCAATTTTTGTGACTCGAGTCCACTTTTTTATCACTAAATGAATTGATTTCTAAAAGCTCTTGACGAAAATTGCACATTAGGACACATATCAGCAACAATTAATGTGAATCACATTAAAATTTTAATGTGAAATTCTCTAGTGTGATACCACGGTTAACTAAGTTCGATCATAGTTAACTGAAGTGTAGCATCACAATAGCTGTGATCAAGATCAATCACAGATAAAAAGTACATCTATTTAAATGCATAGCTCTGCCAACTAGTTCCACAGTTGATAGTACGACGTGGTTTACCGTATTGGTACTCTACAGCTTTTTGAAACTTGAGTGAAGTTCTTCAGTTGTTTTGTATTTCGAAAATGTGGATGATCTCTCTATCGGTTGTGCTTTTTATTTTTTATGTTATCAAACTATTAGATATCTATCATAAGAGTCACCCTTCATACAAAGTGGCTCTAGGGATTGGTGGCCTTGATCCTTTAACATTTTGCCAGACTATTAAATTGGCTCTCACAATTAATAGAGGTTTGTGCATGAAGTGTCAATAAAACTTTATAAACTTAATTCAAACTGTTGTTTTCCTAATATAATTGTGTTATGTTAAATACAGAAAATATTTTTACATCCTTCCGAGATTTTGCTCAAAAATACAAAAAATCTTATGTTTTCTGGTGTCTTGGGCGAGCATATGTGAGGGTGATAAAAGCAGAAGATATGGAGGTGACTTTAATTTTTTTTTATTATCTTGAATAATATTTAAATTCAATCATCTCTGTAAACATACAGAAAATCCTGGGTTCAGCGAAACACACGAAAAAAGGATTTGTCTATAGATACTTGTTGGCTCTTCTTGGAGAAGGTTTGCTAATCAGTGGCGGGAAAAAGTGGATTCATAGACGAAAAATACTCACGCCGGCTTTTCATTTTAACATACTTCAGCAATTCCTCGAAATCTTTCAGTAACTATTAACTAAGAAATTTTTCTATTTTTGTTTTTTCATTGAAACAAGAGAATACCAACTTTTCAGGCAAGAAGGTGCCAAACTTATTGTTCAATTGGAAAGATCCGAAACTGTTGTAGAAGTTCCAAAATTGATTTCAAAACATACACTTGATGTGATCTGCGAAACAGCCATGGGAATCAAATTGGATTCCCAGGAAGAATCGCAAATTTACCGTGAAAGTATCCATCAGGCCGGAAAAGTCCTTGTATTGCGCTTCATAAAGCCCTGGCTCAATTCTGACTTTGTCTTCAGGATATTGGGCTATGAAAAATTACTGAATAAAATACTCCAACCTATACATTCATTCACGAGAAAAATCATCCGTCAGAGAAATATCAAGTTCATGGACAATCGTGATCAGCAAGATTGCGAGATTTACGACAGACGACAGAAACACGCAATGCTGGATACTCTTTTACTTGCTGAAAAGAACAATCAAATTGATTTGGAGGGGATTCGAGAGGAAGTGGGCACATTCACTTTTGAAGGACACGATACTACAGCTTCAGCTATCAATATGATCCTCTTTTCATTGGCAGAAAATCCCGGTATTCAGGAGAAAGTTTATGAAGAAATTATGGAAATTATCCAGAGGAAGAATGGAAATAGTCTCGAAATTTTTGACTACACCAATATGACATACACAGATAGGGTCATTAAAGAATCCCTGAGGCTCTATCCACCAGTTCCCTACATATCACGAGAATTAACAGAGGATCAATTGATCAATGGATATCCTGCTCCTACAGGAACATTAGTTGAGGCTCACATTTTCGATCTCCATCGGGATCCTCAGTATTTCCCAGATCCTGAACGCTTTGATCCTGATAGATTCCTGCCGGAGCAAGTAGAAAAGCGTCATCCTTTCGCTTACCTACCTTTCTCTGCTGGTCCACGCAATTGCATTGGGCAGAAGTTTGCTCTGCTGGAGATCAAAACTGTGATCGAGAGTATCCTTATCAACTTCCATCTCTCACCCATTACTCAACGGGAAGATCTTGTCTTTGTTGCTGATCTTGTGCTCAGAACAGCCGATCCCATAAAGATTAAGTTTACGAGGCGATCATAAAATTCAACAAGATTACATACAATGATACATAATACTAAATCAATTCTTACTTCTATTTCCACCGCAATTAACATTTAAAAATAACTTTGTTTCAGAAAAATTCTGAGTGATTTTTCTTATGTAATTTTAAGGAGGAAGAAGAAAGGTGTTTATAGAGCAATTTCCATTTGTAATGAACACTCATAGTGAGCAAAAAGACATACAAATTACTGCTCAGGCGACTTTAGTGTGGAATAAAACAAGTTTTTAAAATGAATCTTAAATATTTAACTCCTAAAGACCCCTTCACACTTGGAATGAAAATGGACATATTGAAATTTTTTTTTTTTTTTCAATTTTATTCTGCTGCACTAAAGACATTCAAATAAATATGGAACACTCGACTCAATGAATCTTAAAATTAGTAATAAAAATCAAAACTAAGCTATTAATATAAAAAATAAATAGCAATAATTAAATAATTTAGAATTATTTTTTTTTTACAATTTTTAGCTAAACGAAAATAATTATTTTTTACTTGGAAATATATTACCTACAAATAAAATAAATTAGACTATTCTTTTTGTAAAGATTTAGCTTAGACGATTTGGACGGTTCAGGTTTTTTACTGACCAAATTTTATTTTCTACTGATCACTTGTTTCTTTTATCAATAAAACTCGTGGTCAATAAATTCAATTCAATTCAATTCATTTATTCATCACAAAAAATAGGGTATTTCCCTCTTACAAATTTGTGACAGATGAAAGATAAAAACTGCAAAATTAAAAAAAAATAATCATTGAAAAAAAGAGATTTAGGAAGAATAATAAAAAAATAGTTTAAAAAAAAAGAAAAATTGTTAAGATTCAAAGAGCTACTCAGATGAGTTTAGGAAGTGCCACCTTATATGTAGCAGCAACCGATCGTCTCAATTAATCGTTGTCTAAATTAATCAGTGATCAGTGAAAACTTTAAAATGATCATGTTCATTTTTGATCAAAAAAAATCTTCTTTGTTCAGTTAATAAAATAAATAAAAAAATCTTTTAGGGGGTTCCCCTAATTACAAGGTCAAAATAGGTCTATATTTTTTTTTTATTTCTTAAATAATAGGTAAACTATCTAAGAATACACTATAAAAATTTCAGAAGCCAATTCGATGTATTTTCGAAGATACAGAGACCGAGCAGATTTTTAAGCACTCGGTCCAACATTCAAAACTTTGAAGTACGTTTTCTCGGTTTTCTCCATTTCTAATTTTTACGATTTTGTCGAATTGGCGGGAAAATTGAGAAAAACTTATGGTCCAATTTTAATGAATTAAGGCTTATTTGCTTCGGAATTAAATTCTCTTCTAGTTGAACTAAAAGAATTGCTGAAAACTTATTTTTCTATCTTTTACATGATGTTAAAGTCAAAATTTTATCGTAAAAAGGGACAGATAATCCTAACCGGCTTATGTAGGTGAGATTCTTAACGTGAGCTAACTCGGAGTGCATGCAAATTCGATTTGGAGCTGAAGTTGGGAGACGCCATTCAGTTATCTTGAATCAAATTCGTGAAATTATGCAAATTTTGTATTTAAACCAAAATATCAAGGATTTGGATGAACTGGCAGAAAAGTGATATATGGGTGAAATGTAGACCAGAATGTTCTCTATAATTTTCCCATAGAACATGATCTCATCGATTACTTAGAAGCCAAGATAAGCGAGGTTTTTTGTTTCTTAACTCGTTTTTTCATCCAGAGTGCCCCAAGTAGTCATTTGTTGAGCTTCAAATATTTCAAAGAATTGTTGTATTTTGTGGGACTTTCCATTTAAAACCCTATTTTAAGTGTCTTGGTGGAGTAGAGGCAGTCAAATTGGCATCTGAGTGATTTCAAAGCGTTATTATGGGAAAAATCATTTTTTTCCCACTTAAACGGCAAAATCGGAGTGATAGCGTAGTCTGAGCGGAAAATGATGTATGGACGAAATGTAGAGACAAATGTGCTCTACAATTATGTCGAAGTAATCATCAAAATCGGTTCAGCGACAGTCGAGATAATTGAGGTTATGTAATATTGAAATTGGTTTTTCGACTGTGGCGCCCCTGGTGTTGGTCCCACGAAGTTCAAATATTCTAGAAAGTTGTAGCATTTGGTGAGATCTTTCGTTTAAGCCCTCACTCATCAAAATCGGTCACATAGAACCGGAGATATGATTTTTTGAATTTTGTGAACTTTGACCCCTCATATCTCCGGTTCTATTGAAACCACAGCGCGCATACGCACCATTTTGGAAACGTCCTAGACTGGACTACAACATACTAAAATTTCATTAACTTGCACAATGCCGTTTTTGAGAAAAGTGACTTTGAATTTCGATGAATTTTGACGCTATCACAGCGCCACCTGTGGTGACTTTTTGAACTTCCATCTGAAAGTGCTCATCGATACGAAACCAAAAAGGTAAAATTTAGGTCGCTATGTTAATTAGAACCGGAGATAGAGGCCGGTCAATGTTCGAACTTTGACCCATTATAGCTCGGGTCAGGGGTTTTAGATCGACTTAAGGTTTTTTTTGTTTGATAGGTATAATCAACGGCTACAACATACTAAATTTTCAGCCCGATGCACAATGGAATTTTTGAGTTATTTAACTTTTAAGATTTAAAAATTTTCTTTTTAAAAAAAGCGCCCCTAGCGGTGGTTTTATGAACTTGCGATGTTAGAAGGGGAAGTGGCATTTTACGAGAGCTTTCCAAAAAGCCCTCACTTTTTAAATTCTGACAGTTAGAACCGGAGTTATGGCCATTTTAAGAAATTTTTTTTGGACCCTTATAGCTCGGGTCAGGGGGGTCGGGGGACCTTAAGTTTGGTATTGATGGAAAGCTCTAAGGCCCAGCTATAACATACTAAAATTTGAGTCCGCTGAATGCCATAGGGGCGGAGCTATTGAGAAAACAAAAAAAGGGGGGTCTTCAAAATGGCGGAAGGAGGGGTGGGGGTGGGGGGTCTATGCACCAATTTGCAATTTTCACCCGATATATAACCTTTGCCGAAAACCGCAAGTCGATATCTTTTTTAGTTTAGGAGCTATTAAGCTCCAAAGAGCGGCCGGCCGGCCGGCCGGCCGGCCGGGAACGTAACTTAGCCACATATATATTCGGAATCAGGAAGTGGCGAAACACATTTTGGCCAAATTTGAGGTCGATCGGACGACATGAAATTTTGTTAGGATTATAGTAGGTGAGATTGTTAAGAATCTCACCTAATACATCTCTTTTAAAAGCACAGATTTCACGTTTTTCCTCGGATTTTCTTAGTTTAAATATTAAATAAACTTATGTTATGAGAATTGAAATGTTTTTAGTTGCTTTTTTTCAGAAGAATTATGAACTGCAGATTTCCCGCCAAATAGAGAATAATGCGTCGAGACGCTCCAGTAAATTATTCATTAGTCCGCCAATTTAGTACTATATTTTTTCTTGAAAAAAAATTATTTAAGAACCTCAAATATGTATATAAACGATATAAACATATACTAAAAATTTCAAGAAGATTTGTCGTCTAGGGGAAGGTTTTGCACCTTCGTAATGTTGCAGCTTCGTAAAAGTTGATTTTTGTCCAAGTTACTGAATTAATTTCATCCATGGACATATAATCTAAAAGCTAGTCCTACATCTCACATTTCCTGATAAATTTGGAAGCCTAGGCCTTTTTTCCTGGGTCCAAAAGGCAAAAATAAAAAATGGGCCTAAAATAGTAATTCTGATGTGTAATATTTTATGCATTTTTGCACTCTGAAAGTGTCTTTTCGAAAAAGCAACTATTCCAAGTTATAGAGGGTTTATTAGGGTTAATTATTTACCGTGAAAATCTTTTGCTTGAATGGGATCGTTTTTGTGGGTGGAGGAAAATTCATAAAAATTACCACCTTTGCAGCTCAGGAAAATTGAATTTTGCAGCTTCGTAAAAACATCTGTCAAAATTACTGACCACCGAATTTGAGAATTCCTCACTGTTTTGGGTCATATTGTGCAGACCGCTCGGGATATTTGACTCATTAGAGATTCCACTGAATAAATTCACAAGAAAATTGGGATATTAAACAATTTTTACTAAAATCTCGAAGAAAAACACGTATTTCCTTGTTTTAAAGTGGAACTTTCCACATTTCACTTTAAATTGGTGGCTAGTCATTATTGAAATCAGTTACGTCCGAAATATGTTCTGTAAGACCCATTGGAGGTGTTAGAGAAAATCTGAGGATTACATTAGGTGTGATTATGAGAGAATCATACCCAACCAAGCTCTTAACTGACTGTCAGAATGCAGGGAAAAAATGGTTTTCCGAGTGTCAAAAAACATGTGTTAGAAAAATAGCTTAAAAGTGATTTTTAATGCATGATACCTCCTATAAACGGTGAAAACAAGTAGATGAAAATTCCATCTAAGTAGTGATGCCCAAATTTTTGTGTCCGGTGTAATGTTTTCGGGGAAAATGAGGCCTACAGAGGTGGGAAAAAGTGGTACGAAGCTGAGTTAACCAGGGCACATTCGTAAAAAATGCAGCTACATTTTCATTTTCATGTAGAGGAAAATCCAAGGACTTCCAGGAATTTTGTGAGGCAGAATTATGAACCCAATAAGTAAGAGATTTTTTTTATATAATGATATAATTGATTCGGTGTGTGTGGCATTCAGTAAAAAATCTTGAATCTTAGACTCCTTTTTTAGTACGAACCTTCGAAACCTTCTCCTATTTGTTCTCCAAAAAAATCGCGAAAAACAGCTCGTTTTTAGCTTCCTAAGAGAACCCCCTTTAAGGATACTTTAATTACCAAGATGGTTCAAAACTTTTAAACTTTCTTTTTTGCTCCGTGTGGTACTAATTTTAAAATAAACTAATTTTTCATAAATAGATATTGCACTAATAAGAGGAATTTTGAAAAAAAACTGCACATTTTGAAAGAAAAAATATTGATACTATACTTTTCCAATGACATCTTCTATTGATCATTGTAAAAGCCAAATAAATAAGTAATTTAAGTTACAAATTCCATAGCCTTTATGTGCAGGTCCTGAACATTCGAACGCAAGACCCGTGTTAAAACCCAAGTTTAATTAATTTTATTAAAATCAAGTAAAAACGCACTTGATTTTTGATACTAAGATTGAGCGTTTATTATGGTACAAACGCTTCTGTTCTAAGTTCTATAGAATAAATATTGAGTTGATCTGATGCTTCATCGTAACAGTAGGACACAGAAGGCGTATAACACTTCTTGAAGTAAATACAGATGAATTTGGGAAAATGTTTATTAATTTGGCAATTAAAAGATTCTTCATTCTCTCGTATCTCTGGTACGATGCCTTATCATATTGCTAATTCAAAGCAAAAATCATTATATATAGGGGAAAGTACTCTCTCTTCGAACTCTCATGGCTTCGAATAATGTGAATTTCTTTTACTTTTTCTAAGATATTTCCACATGATTGTTACATAATTATCAATTATTCATAAATAAGCTAACTAATATATTTAATAGAAATGTTTAAGTCTCTTAGGAAAACTTAAAGAAATTCGCATTATTCAAAGGCATGAATGTTCAAAGGGAGAGTACTTTCCCCTACACAATTGAAATTAAAAAAAGAATATGAGAATTTAACAAAAATCGTTGATCAGAGAAATACATTCGAAATTTTCTAGGTTAGCCGAGACACATATAATATAAAAAAAAATAATGAAGTTTTATGAGTAATGATTTTACACACTTTCTGGAATGAGAATGTTCTTGTCGGACAGCAAAATAAAAGATGAAAAATATTATTTGAATTTGAAATAAAAAGGGAAGTTATAATGAAAGGGAAAATGATTTTATACGTAGTAGGTGTGTGTCTCTGCTAAAACCTTTCGATTTTGATGTAATTAAACTCTTATGCTTATAAATATTATAAGACAATTCCATAAAGCTTTTTTCCATATATATGTCAATATTAAATTCAAGTGTTTGTAGAGGATTAACAAATTCTTCATTTAATTCATTTAATTGAGGTGAAAGATCACATCTGTAATCGTAAATTGATACTATTTGTTTAGTCATTGGATTATTTCCAGTAATCGTCACCCCTCTGGGATGACAAATGATCATGTACTACTGTTCTTATTTACACGAGATTAGAAACTGTTTTTATTCTCTGCATTTTCTCCGTCCGTTGGAAAAACTGATTTTTAATTGCTGATACATAATAGAGATACACGATCTCCTTGAGATTTTTCTCTCGTGCTTAGATCGAGTAACGAGGAAAAGATCACTTGTACAATCAGTAGTAATAGTGCAATTGGAAGTGAAGCATTTACTATCGTGACTTTCTTGTGAATTGAGAAATGTTGCACATTTTGGTGATATTCTTTGCGATCTTAGCGATTTCAACGATCCTCCTGGAAATATTCTTCCGGAGTCTACCCTCATATACAGCAACAATTGGAGTTGGAGGACCATATCCTAAGCCTTTCTGGCAGGGTGTAAAATTTGCACTAACTCTCAATCGAGGTGATTTAGTCTCATTTTATATATCCAGATAAATTTTTAATTGTTTCACTCTTGTTCTTATAATTTTTTAGTGAGTATTTTTACGTTATTTCGGACGTATGCAGAAACATTTCAGAAATCCTATGCATTCTTCGGATTCGGGCGAATCTATTTGCACATTATAAAAGCTGAAGATATGGAAGTAAGCATTATAAGAACAAGTTTCTAAAACTAATTGTAAATCCATATAATTTGCATTTATTGTTAGCTTGATGCATTCTGATTTTTCGTAGAACATTCTCAATTCCTCGAAACATGCCAAGAAAAGCTTCATGTACAATTTTCTTGTTCCATTCCTTGGAGATGGATTGCTAATCAGTGGAGGAACAAAATGGTCTCAAAGGCGGAGAATTCTTACACCAGCTTTTCATTTTAATATTCTTCAGCAATTTCTCAAGATCTTCCAGTAAGTAATTCTTTTTATAATTTCTTAAAAGTGCCCTATTAGCTATAGTATTAAGAAATTGCGACTTTATCCAGGTTCAAGACATTTAATCGGAACTTACTAAAGAAAGATTTGCATTAATTATACTTTTGTTTATTTAATTTATTTTTTATTAATTGCATAAGATTATATTCTCTCTATAGTATAACACTGTGCTTTACTGCTTTTGAATTCTGTATAAGTAATTAATGTTGGATGAATAATAGTGATATCGTCGGTTGGATCAGCAACTGTGCTAACTATATTTGTTTCGTGTCTGTTGCAAATGTAGTTAGCACAGTCGATCCAACATAAAATATGTTGATTAACGTGAGAACAATGTTTCTCTAGGCAATTGAATTTCTTAAATTTATTATTATTATTACATATTTTTTGTATTACCATATTTGTGTATTAAAGGATGTTGCAATAGTGATTAATAATTTATATTATTCATATTTAATATATATATACATAAAACTTTAGCTTCCAATTTTTCCTTGCTTTTAAAGGTAATAGAACGTCTTTAAAAGAATGGGAGATCAAGAAAAACTATCTCTGACAAATATTCTGAACAAGATGGTTTATTAAATTGAAATATGTTTTCATTGATTTTCAAAAATATCTTTTTGCATTTGTATGAAAATAAGGTTCTCTTGGGAATTTCGAATAATGTAATCTTAATTTTTTACTAAAATCTAGAATTTCTCTCTAAACAGACTTCAAACTCGAGATTTCGTACCAATCTCTAAAATCTTAAATGTCCAAAATCAACAATCAATTGCAGCGATTGCAGCAATTTTTCAAAATCTGTTTAACCAACTCGCTTTAATTTTAATGGTATAGATATGCTATTTAACAAGGCAATCATTTTTTACAATATTATATATCCTGAATTGATAGAATTTTCTAAGTTCATTGTATACCGCTCAGGAGCGCCTCTTGCCAATAAAAATGCCTTTTCTGTGCCCCTGATTTTTAACTGCTCGAATTCCACGAGAGAGCAGTTTCCACAATCTTTCAATTTCTCACCATCTGGCTGCCAAACGGCGAGAGATATTACCTTCCGATCTTCGGTGACCCTCCCATAAGTTAACATTTCCTAGCGAACTAACTTACCCCAATTATCCCCCCTCCAAACCTTCTAACTCCACCAAAAACATGTTTTTTTTACTTTTCTCAAAATTGGGCCTAAGAATTTCGTTCAATTTTTTGGACGTAGTCCACTTGAACATGTCAGCCTCGGTAGCTATCATTAGAAAATTCGCCATCTTCAATTATTCAAGGTCAAAAGGCCTAATTTTAAAAAGGTTTGGTCAATCAAATAATTTCAGTTTTTTAAGAAACCTTTTCTTAAACAATTTTTAACTTCAATTTGCTTTTATGATGGTCTGTAAAAAAAATTTCCAAAAAAGAATTATAAGGCAGAGCTCCTTCTCGGGAGGTCGAGCAGCTTGCAAAGCCTAGGATGATCATAGCCTGCACAAAATCTGAGTAAAACGATCAAAATTGCGAAACGTTTCGTTCGGAACCTGTGAGGATTTTACATTCAATTTTAACCGTCTTATGCTGAAGCTGTGCGCTTTTTATTTGTAATTTATTCTTTTCGTGTTGAAGCTATGAGTGCACTACATACAAGCGAAATTATTTCAAGCGTAACTTGCGCGCAATTTGAACGCAATATTAACCAATTTATGCTGAAGCAGTGCCGGTTATTGTTATATCAAAATCTCATAAAAAATAGTCTATATAATTACTATAAAAAATAATAAAGTTTTTTTTTATTTTAAAAATTGATTGATCAAGTCATGTCATTTGCCAATTACGAATAGTGAAAAAATCATATTTTTATGTCTCATTGCTTTACATGTTTAGTTTACTAATAATATAAAATTTTATTCTATTTTTCGTTAACGGTCAAAAAGCTTAACATTTTAAGGATATATACAACATTCTGAAATATCTATCTGTGAAAAAAGGACGAAGTTCTTTTAATGCTAAACCTACCAAGACCCAGTCAAATTGACCAGTTTAAAATAAACACATATTTTAAACGGTATAATGCCCCTATCAAACTTTATGAATTTCCTGAAATATGCATGTAACATATTTTTCAGCATTCAAATTTTAATTTATTGTTCTTTTACAAAACAAATTTGTTGAGAATCCTACATTATCGCAGTTTGTCACTTGACCGAAAAACGGCCAAAAACAGTCGGTAGGTTTAGTGTTAATTACAAAAAATTAACATTTTTTACTACAGGCAGTATGTTTAATGTGTACAAAATCGTTCAATTACTTCATATCTATGGGTTTTCAAAATGAAATTTGTTTCATGGTTTTCCCAAAAATGTTTCCTTGAAATTTCTCATAAGAAATATCAATATTGGTATTGCTAACAGGAAATGTTCAAAAGATTCAAAAATGCGTAATTTTCCTTTTTTACATTTTACACATTTTTTACATTTTACATATTTTTTACATTTTTACATATTTTTTACATGTAAAATGTAAAAAATATTTTTTACTATGTAAAAGCACAACCCTGTCGTTCAAGTTCCAGAACGAAGACAAGATGAAAAAAGAGCGGATTTTACCCACTCCCTTCTTGAGTTCGAGTATTAAAATTATGCAATTTTAAATATTTAATTTTTTATCTAATAAATTTATAGTTTTCAGGCACTTTTGTTAACAAAAACTCTTTATCCTTATATTTTTTATCAAAGCAATTTCGCTAGGCATAGTTGACAACAAATCTGAAAAGCAAAATCATAAGATATTATAACTAAAATAGCCAAATTTTATCAACTGCTATTTAGGGTAAGTGTGCCAAATTTCGGCATAGTTGCATGCAAGCGCCAAAGTCTCAAGTTTGAAAAGTAATATCTTTAATAGAAATTGATTTTTTTTATTACTTCTTTTTAAGGAGTGTTGCTTAGAACCTTGTTAACAGTTTGTCGTCTTTATTTACTCCAAAATCATTCTTAACACATTATAAAATGAATAAAAATGTTGACAGAGCTTTGGTGCCCTATTTCGGCCACCTTGATTCTCATAGTTCCTTGCCCTTCAGGAATTCTTCTAATGCCTTTTTCATGTCATTTCGTTTGTCGAATCTACATTTTTTGTTATTCTTTTCCATTGTATAATCTCTAGAATATGTAAAAACTAAAACTTCATGGAAATTCGAGGAACTAAAAGGATGGCCGAAATTGCAAGCTGGCCGGAATTTGGCGCACTTACCCTATTTAAAATAACTTGTTTTAAGTTAAAAATGTTTATTATTTTAGGAAGAAAAGCAATTTATTTAATCATGTGATAGTATAGCTTAAACTTTATAATGACACTATTTTTACATACTTAGTCATCACCTGAAAGAGTATTATTTTGCATATCTTATATTTAATTTTATTCCACTACGTAAACAACTTTTAATTAATTCTTAAAACACGTGATTGTAAAAAATCTTCTCTAAAAATATGTAAGAAATAAGTATAGGGGAAAGTGGTCAGTTCCTAACTGCTGATTTAAGTTTAGTACTACAGGTTCAATGGGTCATTCAATGGGTCAAGTGGTAGAGCACTCACTCTGATGCAAGTGTCCCGGATTTGAATCCCCTTTAGGTCACCAGGAATTTTTCTGGCGTTAAAGGTATTCGGATTGCATCCGTAGTGAGCTTCACTGCACTTGATTCCACGGGGCATGAGACTGACAACCTCATCCCGTACAAGAAAAAATAATAATGCATACGTCTATAAATCCCCTTGCGGGAAGGCCTTGTTCCTTCATGGAATGTTGTGCCAGCATTATTATTATTATTATTATTATTGTAAGTTCTACAGGTTCTAAGCATATAAAATAATCCCTTTTTACAGGGAGGAAAGTATAAACCTTTCTCAAAAACTATTGAAATTGGATCCTGAAGATCGAGGAATTGTAAATCTTCCTCCTTTAACTTCTCGTCATACCCTTGATACGATTTGTGAGACCGCGATGGGAGTTAAGTTGGACTCTCTGGAAGAACCAGATGCCTATCGCAATAATATCTACAGCATTGGTAGATTGTTGGTTGATAGAAGTCTTCAGCCCTGGCTGGCCAATGACTTTATTTTCAAGGTTCTGGGGTATAAGGAGAAATTAGATAAATGCCTTACTCCTATCCATTCCTTCACGAGGAAGATCATTCAACAGAGACGCTATGAGTTTCATGAGGAGGACATTGTCCCAGTGGCTAGTACAAGTGAAGATATCTATGGTGGGAAGAAGCAGAGATATGCCATGCTTGATACACTCTTGACGGCTGAAAGGAACAATTTGATTGACGTTGAGGGAATTCGGGAGGAAGTGGATACTTTTACTTTTGAAGGACATGATACTACAGCTTCAGGGATAACTATGATCCTGTTTTGCCTTGCGCAAAATCCCGATATTCAAGAAAAGGTTTATGAGGAAATAAAATCCATCCGACAGGAGAAGAATGGAGCTCCTCTCGAGATTGCTGACTACAGTAATTTGGTTTACACAGATCGTGTGATTAAGGAATGTCTTAGAATGTATCCACCAGTTCCATTTATCTCGAGAGAATTGACAGAAACACAAGAAGTCAATGGATATCCTGTGCCGACTGGAACAATTGTTGCCCTTCACATTTTCGATCTCCATCGGGATCCTCAGTATTTCCCAGATCCTGAACGCTTCGATCCTGATAGATTCCTGCCAGAGCAAGTAGAAAAGCGTCATCCTTTCGCTTACCTACCTTTCTCTGCTGGTCCACGCAATTGCATTGGGCAGAAGTTTGCTCTGCTGGAGATTAAAACTGTGATCGAGAGTATCCTTATCAATTTCCATCTCTCGCCCATTACTCGACGGGAGGATCTTGTCTTTGTTACTGATCTTGTGCTCAGAACAGCCGATCCCATAAAAATCAAATTCACAAGAAGAACTTAGAACCAAAAGCAATCTTGCGAATTGTAACTTGAATGCAATATAGGAAAATCAATAAAACTGCAAAATGAAACACCAGGTATTTTCCAATAAATGTAACAATACTCATTGTTTTAAATTCTGTTTACATAGTAATTTTACATGCTCACACATCTCAGAAACATATCAGCGCGACAGTGAATAAATTATCTTAAATACTTAAAACAGAGTAAAATTAGCCATTGTAATTTCATCTCATAAAGAGTTTGCAGAACAAAAAGAAGGTAAAAAAACTAAAATATACCATATTCACATTCATGAGCGTATCGAAGTTGTGTTGTTCTTTTTTTATTTATTATAAAACCTCATGTCGCCCAAAGCGAAAAGCACCCACAAAATCAGTCACGGAGATTTGGTTTAGTCACAGAGAGTCTGGTTTGGAATCCGGCTACTGAGCCATGTCGCTGCCGCGGGTCTCGTACGGGAGCAGGAGACACGCCACGCTGGCACTGATTGCAAACACGCCATAAACACTCACGGCACTCCACACTGAGGTTTGCAAGAGAACCTGGAAGAAGAGTAAGAGGACGAGGGCGGGTCATTTGTTGATGTCTTCATGTAATGCAATAACTTTTAAATTATTGACATTTAAGCTGGGTTTCCTCCTTCTTCCTCCTCTAAAATACCTTCTAGATTGCATTATCTATGCCTTTAAAAAGAATAATTATTCCAAATGGTAAGTAATTGTTGCTCAACTCGCTTAACCCTCTAACGGTGTTTTCTTTAATATGCGAAAAAAAAGTTCTGAAACACTGCTTTCTAGGATAATTATGATCCAATAGAGTCGAAAAAACCATTAATTCTTCATTATTTCTTTTAGTTTAGGCGCTAGGTGAGAAAATATAAAAATTTTTTGAAACTCTTTTTGCTTCTAAAATTCACATTTTTAGTTTTTTCAAATTTTCTAAATAAAATATACAAAGTAGAATGACATAGGGTAAGTGTGCCAAATTCCGGCCAGCTTGCAATTTCGGCCACCTTTTTTGTTCCCCGAATTTCCATCAATTTTTCGTTTTTACATACTCTAGAGATTATACAATGCAAAAGAATAACAAAAAATGTAGCTTCGACAAACGAGATGACGTGAAAAAGATATTGGAAGAATTCTCAAAGGGCACGGAACTATAAGAATGAAGGTGGCCGAAATAGGGCATCAAAGCTATGTCTATATTTTTATTCATTTTAAAATGTATTAAGAATGATTTAAAAGTAAATAAAAACGGTAAACTCTTTACAAGGTTCCCAGCAACACTCTTTCAGAAGAAAGAATTAAAAAAAATCAATTTGTATTTAAAATATTACAGTTCAAACTTGAGACTTTGACGCTTGCATGCAACTATGCCGAAATTTGACACACTTACC
Source organism: Phlebotomus papatasi (assembly GCF_024763615.1). Taxonomy (NCBI): domain Eukaryota; kingdom Metazoa; phylum Arthropoda; class Insecta; order Diptera; family Psychodidae; genus Phlebotomus; species Phlebotomus papatasi. The sequence continues at coordinate 74,312,471 of NC_077223.1, forward strand.
CTATCTTTCAGTAAAAAATAAATTTATTTTAGGCAGATAACTTTAAATCGGTATTTTTATGGAAATTGGAAATGAGTTTTTTTGCACAAATATTTTTTGTTGCTTTTTCTCTGACCTGTCACACAAAACTGGGAATAGCAACAAAACGAAGAGTCAAAATGAGTTCATACTTTCAAGAGATGTTTATAAGACTATTACCGAGGACACTATAGCACTTTTAAATAAATAAAACCTTTATTGTCGCTGTAAATGTGATTTTTGTGAAGACCGCCTGGAGGCGGTCTTACCCGTTAGAGGGTTAACTCCCAAGACTTGTAGCTAAAATGGTAATTATTCTTAGCCGCTAATATAATAAAGTTTTAAAACCTCGTTAAATTTAAGTAGTAAAGAGTTATTTAAGAAAATAATTTATATATTTGCTTTTTGGCTCTACAATGTTACACAAAAATTCTTTTCATGCGCTCAAGTTCTTCTAAGAAGTAAAAGAAATAATATTGATGTTGAAACTCAGGATATGTTTTTTTTTTATTTATTTCATAAATGATAATGTCAGATAAAACATACGATTTATAAAGAAACTCATAGAGTGAAGTCTACACTTATGGATGGGTTACACTTATGGACAACTAGCAAAAGTCTTAAATTATTGCATTAGGGTAAGTGTGCCAAATTCCGGCCAGCTTGCAATTTCGGCCACCTTTTTTATTCCTCGAATATCCATGAACGTTTAGATTTTACGTAATCTAGAAATTATTCAATGCAAAAGAATAACAAAAAATGTAGCTTCGACAAACGAGATGACGTGAAAAAGATATTGGAAGAATTCTCAAAGGGCAAGGAACTATGAGAATGAAGGTGGCCGAAATAGGGCACCACAGCTATGTCTATATTTTTATTCATTTTAAAATGTATTAAGAGTGATTTTAGAGTATATCAAGACGGTAAACTCCTTACAAGGTTCCAAGCAATACTCCTTAAGAAGAAGGAATAAAAAAATCAATTTGTATTTAAAATATTACATTTCAAACTTGAGACTTCGACGCTTGCATGCAACTATGCCGAAATTTGGCACACTTACCCTAAATAGATTTCGAAAAATCAAAAAAAAAAATTGTTAATTATTTCATAAACTAATAATTTTATAACTTTTCGAAATGTATTTTACGTATACGAACTTAACTTTACTACCATTTTATCTTTATTTCAAAAAAGTTGAACAAAAAATGAGGATAATAGGGGAAAGTTTCCATGCTTGATACTGTAAAATGATGTCCAAAGTTTGTGATTTTTTTTTCTGATTAACACACAAACCAAAGCGATTCTTCCACTGTGACAGAAAAGTGTCTCACTTATTAGGTTCATAATCCACCCTCAAATAGTTCCTGGAAATCCTTAGATTTTCCTCAAGAAGAAAATGGAAATTCAGTAGCGATTTTTATATAAGTTGGGTCCGGGGCCTTCCTGTATAATAATTGATTCGACAATTCGGAGGCCCATTTTCACTGCAAAAAATTCACCGGATACAAAAAATTGCACATCAACATTTAGACGGAACTCTAATCTATCTGCTTAAATCGTTTATATGACTGGTTATTAGTTTTAAAATCACTTTCTATGTAATTTTTCTAAGCCATGTTTTTATGACATTAGGGCGCTAGCGAAAACCATTTTTTCACTTTGAGTCCATGAAAATGTCATTCTGCAACCTTAAAATTCAGGCAACAGGGTTGAAGATTATGTCAATTGTCGATAAAATTGGCGGATTGCAATATGTGTAATTATGAAATAATCACATCTAATGATATAGTTGCCACATTAAAATTATCATTCATGGACCCTTCTTCTATAGGATGGACTGGACACAAGTAGAATTTATGAATTTGTTACCACCCACAAAAACAGTGTCCACCAATTAAAAATATTTTTACATAAATATTAGTACTGATGAACCCTCTATGTGCCTATGATAGTAGTTTTCCTGTACAGCGACATTAATTAAGAAATACTTATGAAATATCATGTATCGAAATTACAGTTTTGGGCCTATTTTTGATTTTTGCTTCCTGAAACTAGGAAAAAAGAGCTAGGATCCTAATTTTTTTAGGAAATGTGAGGCTTAGCACCAGCCATTGAAATATATTGCGATGAGTCGTAACTATTGATTAACATAGGAAAAATATTGTTATTATCAAGCTTGGATCGTATCAAGCATGGTCACTTTCCCCTATAGCGCTTTAGTTTATTGCAGTTTTTTTTTCAGCCCCAACCTGTATATTCTTGATGGATTTCACACATGGCCCTTTTCCGTGTAAACAGACGGAATTCCCACGGGAATTCCCATGAGATTTTCCATTCCGGATGGGAATTCCGGATGGAAATTCCCATATTGAACTGTCAAATTTTTACCATTTGCTCTATGCGCCTCTGGTGGACTTCAAGCGCGACACAAAAATGCTCCGAAGATTTGAATTTCAAATTTTGTTTTTTCCGAATATAAATAACGGAATGTGTATTTAGAAGATATTTTACGTACTTTATTTTATTAAAGTGGCTTTATTATACCACGAGGATATTAGTAATATTATCTATTAATACATTTCATGGAAAATCTTTTAAAATTTCTCGAGAAATGATTAGAAACGTTGTTATAGCGTAAATATCTTGTCAAAAACCCCCAATTAAAGTGGATAAATCAACGACAGGCTTTGGATATCTTTGCTGATAGGACCTATTGATTAATTTTCGTTTAATTGTAGTGCTGATAATTTAAAATTTTATAAAGTGTTGGAAGAAAATGTATAAAATATCCCTGGGTGACCAAGCAGTCAATTCATTCGGAACAGAGATGTTTACAAAAATTAGTTAATTGTATAATAATTGAATACAAATTGTTTTAAAAAACAAGAAGACTGTAAAATATTTTAAAATTTTATTTCCAAAAAAAAGTAAATAATAAAAAATATTGAAGTAATATTTTATATCCGAAAAGGCGGTTTATTTGGTTTCTGGCTATAATTTTCATCAGTGAACTTCGATAGTTCTTACTATTCTTTGTATTTCCTTATCTACATTATTATATTCTTTACATTTTTTAATAATGGGATTTATTGAAAAAGATAAATTTTGAATCTGCCTTTCCAATCATTTAAACCTCTTCTGAAATGTTATTGATGAATATTTAATTTAATCCAGAAACACTAATCCTTTCAAAATTATTATAGTATTATTATTCGATTTCAAATTTGCTTTTAAAATCAATGTTTTGATCACTACAGGAGATTTTACATGTTTTTTCATATATTATTTGCTTAAAAACACTCCAAATTAAATTTTCGGAATTCTCCGGAAGCAAAAAGCTATCTCGAGCGAGATAGCTTTTTTCCATTTTAGAAAATTGAATATTTCACCCTCCAACGGAAAATTTCCATTTGAAATTCAAAATATTTCAAGACATTCGGGCAGTTTCGTGCACTTTTGCAGAGGGCGCTTGTATAGCAAATTTACCATTTGCTCGTGGGAATTCCCGTGGAAATTCCGTCTGTTTACACGGTTTCAGGAAATTTGAAGCATTGGACTAGCTACACGGTGCGACAAAATTTACCTTTTTGTGGGTGTCTTTGACGAGAGTGCCAAAACTTGTTAGAGGGTCATTTAAGGACCTCAAATCTGCAATCCGTTTGTCCGGGTCACCTCTAGATTTTTTTGAAAAAGCATTTTTAGTTTTTTGATGTTTTATAAAATTCAAAAATTCATATCTCCGGTTCTAATTATCCGGTGGTAGTCACATAAAGCTAAACTGACGCGGAATTTCATTCTCTATAACTCTTGTGAACATATCAAGCATCTACGATGAAAATGAAGTATATTTTTTAAAGATTTTTTGAAAAAGGGCACCTAAAATGGTGCATTTTTCTGTGTTTTTTCCATCTTCTATTAATTTTCCAACTTTAATAGAGCATTTAATATGTCAAATAACTATGCCTAAAAGTTAGAGAATTTAATATTCTTTCATATCTTTTTGGTTTAAATTTTCTATCCTAATTCGTTTATTCACAATAATTTATTGAAAATAAAATGCATTATTATAAAAATAAAATCTCTTATTATATATAATTATTTGGTATCTTTGTTTAACCTACTGATGAGCATTCTCTTTTGCACTCTCACTTACACATTTCACATAAAAAGAGGCGAAATGAAAAAAAGAGACGTATATAGAAATAAAGAGAGAAGAATAGTTTTCTGGCACTCATAACAGCTATTCTTCTCTCTCTATTTCTATATACGTCTCTTTTTTTCACTGCACCTCTTTTTATATGAAATGTGTAAGTGAGAGTGCAAAAGAGAATGCTCTTCAGTAGGTTAGACAAAGATACCAAATAATTATATATAATAAGAGATTTTATTTTTATAATAATGCATTTTATTTTCAATAAATTATTGTGAATAAACGAATTAGGATAGAAAATTTAAACCAAAAAGATATGAAAGAATATTAAATTCTCTAACTTTTAGGCATAGTTATTTGACATATAAAATGCTCTATTAAAGTGGGAAAATTAATAGAAGATGGAAAAAACACAGAAAAATGCACCATTTTAGGTGCCCTTTTTCAAAAAATCTTTAAAAAATATACTTCATTTTCATCGTAGATGCTTGATATGTTCACAAGAGTTATAGAGAATGAAATTACGCGTCAGTTTAGCTTTATGTGACTACCACCGGATAATTAGAACCGGAGATATGAATTTTTGAATTTTATAAAACATCAAAAAACTAAAAATGCTTTTTCAAAAAAATCTAGAGGTGACCCGGACAAACGGATTGCAGATTTGAGGTCCTTAAATGACCCTCTAACAAGTTTTGGCACTCTCGTCAAAGACACCCACAACGTGTCGCACAGTGCTATTAAAATATAATATTACTATGGGTTAAATTCATTAAAAACATATTGAAAAAAAATTAGTTGTTCGAAGATTGAGTCTTCCGAAGGTAGGACGTTTTCCCCTATATTAAAATATTTAAAAATTCTACGACAATTTATTTTAGGAAAATTATGCAAATTCTTTTTCAAGATTTTACTAATTTTACGAATGTTCAGTAGTTTCTGAGATGATCTTTATGTTTATGAAAAGCACTAGATTAATTGTCCTCTGTTTCTTAATTTAAAATAAATATTCAATTTGTTGGTGAGCATCATTGAATGTGCCAACAGAAATTAACTAAAATCAGATTTTTAAAATTTTATAAGAAATAATTTAAAATTAGAAACGCCCATAGGGGAAAGGCTCATAATTTTGTCCAGTTTCTTATTTTGGACACTTTGAGGATAAAATTGGACAATGTAAATAAATTGATTAAAATGATGGATTTTTATTCCAATGATGGATTTTTATTTGATGAATAATGAATTCTATCTAAATATTTGTTCTTTTTGGAAGACTTTAACACTAAATACGGTAAATTTTGAATATAATTTGAGTTGAAATTACTTTGTTGAAAATTCAGTGTGAGCAATTGCTTACGAGAAATATGACAGAACTTTGTGTTTACTTCAGTCTTATTTAGCTGTGGTGAAGTACTAACAATGTTTCTTAGCCTTTTTTGAGTGATATTATTGAATATTCATTGAATATTGTGTTGATTTACGTTAATGGTGATTTGTACATTTGACCTGAAGTGAGATTTGCCTTGTGAATTAGATTTTTCGTGTGAAAAGTGGGAAATTTTTTGAAACATTTACCAGTGAAGTGATACTCCTTATTTTGGACAGGTGTTTTTCTCACGAAATTTCGTGAAGTTTTAGCATTTGTGGTAACTAGGTTGGACAAATGCCTGGAGAAACAAAGGAGCATCATCTCTACGAAAGAGATGTAGCGAGAAATGCCTTGAAAGGCCCCCGGAAAGGCCAGGGAATGAGCGAATCCGCACGTACTTGGAGTACCGAAGTAAACTCACTTTAATGAATGATAATGAAAGTTTCCGGGCTTTTTGTGACATTGTACGTTTCTCTTACATGAATAGGAAGAAGACTTGGTAAGATTGGTTCATGAAATGAAGAACAATGGGCATCCTCTTGAGGCAGATTAGCTGTCCAAATTTACAGCCAAGTTGTCCAAATTAATAACCAAGTTGTCCAAAATAAGAGTCAAATTCACCTCTACATATCAATTAATTTTTAAACGTATTAAAACTGATTTTAGTAAAGATAAGACGATAAATAGCTTGCTAAGTTTCTAAACAACCCTTCTGAAAAGAGAGTAACAAAAAAAGTCAATTAGTATTGAAGATATCGCACTTCAAACTTGGAACATCGATGCTTATAAGCAGACTGGACAAAATTATGAGTCTTTACCCTATATTTTTTTGTTAAATATTGTCTATGAGATCATTCTAACTCACTTTTAGTACCTGAAAATAGTCTTTTTGCACGACATCATCAATAGTAACTTTAATTCTTTTCTGACCAATTTTACTGAAGTAATTTACTTGTATGAAAATGTTTTTTTTTTCTCTTCATTCCAATTCCACAAAGAACGAATTATTCTTTTCTGACGCCTCATTGAAAAGATGATTTATATCGTTACCATTAAATTCCCGACTTCCACATCTCCAGCCCAATTGTAATAATTTCTTACTCAGATCAACCACAAAAAATAAAGAATTGTAATTAATTACCTGAGCAACATATGGAGTAGCCATGGCTCCAAGCCTGGCTAGAGCTGAGCATCCGCCTACTCCAACAGATCTCAGAGCCGTGGGATAGACTTCTGGCGTGTAAACGTAAGCCGCCTGGAAGAGTCCTGCGATAACTCCACGTGCCAGAAAGAGGATCATCGTTAGAGCTATTCGACTGGAAGATTGAAAGTGTTTTAATTGGTGACTGTTTTGTAGGGAAATGCTGATAAAAAAGAGTCACTCACTCTTTTGTTGTTGTGAGGAGGAGGACACAGCCGCCGTAGAGGATGAATTGGAAAGCCATAGTTTTTTTCCTGCCCCATTTCTCCATTACGGCAATTGTTGCAAAGATTCCTGGAAACTCAGCCAGTGTCGTCCACAACAGGTCAAGGTAATCATCAGTAGAGAGTGGATGACAGTCTTCAATGTCACCTGCTACAACGGGTTTCCGATCGCCACTGAAGAGCTCTGTGGACATCAGAACAAGCCCATAGTAGCAGAAAGCACAGGACATCCAGATAAACCACAGCAGCAGCGTTGTTCGCCTCAGGGAAGTACTGAGCAGTGCTCGGACACTCCCACGTGGTGTTGCTGTTCCCTCCACTACCAACCTTCCCAGGAGCATGGGTTTCTTATTGTCCTGAGCAATTTGCTCCAGAGTAGCCAGAGCCTTATCATTCTGCCCACACGTAACATTGTATCGGGCCGATTCCGGCAACCAGGGCGTAATGACGGCAAAGACAAAGAGTGGTGCCGCCGACAGACCAAGAAGCCATCGCCAGCCCAATTGTGGTGCCACTACCAGAGCCAGAGTTACTTCGAAGCACGCTCCAAGTGCCCAGAAGCACTAAAATTTAAGCATCAATTAGGAATGTGAAAGTGTGCGCAAGAACGTTTTGAGACTTTTTTTTAAATATTCTTCACGGATGTTTCTTCTCAAGAAAGAGTAAAACGAGAATTTCATAAGAGTACACTTTTTATTGTTTTCATTAACTCGAAAAAATAGAGATAAAATTCAAATTGTATTACAAAAAAGTTAATTATTTTGCAATAATTGAACATTTTATGATTCATTCCCGAAACCATCTCATGAATGCGAAGAATTTCATTCATTTTTATAAATAAAATAAAAAACACAATTAAAAATATGGAATTTTAATCTCAATTGATGATTTTCTGGTGTAGTAACCTTTTACATCAATCGCTAATTTCTGCACATTTGCCTTTTTTTTTAAACCTTCAACTGCTTATAAAAAATGGTGTCACTTCCCTAATTAAACTTCCACCTATTGTTCACACCTTCGTAAATATTAGTTTCTTGTCTTGCAAAAGGGAGAAAGAAAAAAAAACTGAAGTATAACTTTCCAATAAATTCACTCAAGCAATTGCATAAGAACGGCCAAAACACGCTAATTGTTCAATAAAACTTATTCGGATGAATTCCTTCCGTTTGCAAAAACACGGCCGAGAATCTACTTTAATAGCCTTGTGATAGACTTGTTTTAACTCATGGCAGATGAGATTCTTAATGTGAACTAACTAAAAAAGACCTATTTAAATTCGTAATAAATTTATTGAATTTATTGATGCCTCAAGCGAAAATACTTGTTTACGAAAATTGAAGAATTAGCTGACTAGCAGGATCCCATTTGGCTGTTAATTCATGACCACGGTAATATGTGATATCCCTTCGAACGTTCATGCCTTCGAATAATGTGAATTTTCTTTTATTTTTCTTAAGAGATTAGGTTAGGTGTGCCAAATTTCGGCATACACTGAGAGAAATCCGAAAAAGTTAAAATAACATTCCGGAAATGTTTATTTTACTCTGCAGTATTGATCCGAAATCGGTGTAAATATTATGCTTTTCAGGTGTATTATGGGTTAAAATTACCCTTTTTCATGTTAATTTAACACTTAAAAAGGTGTAAAATTAACATTAAAGATTTTGATATATTTTTACACCTAAAAAGTGTTAAAGTTACGAGGAAAAAAAGTTAATCACACCCTCTTTTTTTTCAGTGTAGTTGCATGCAAGCGCCCTGTCAAGTTTGAAATGTAATTTTTTTATTACAAATTGATTTTTTTTATTCCTTATTCTTAAGGAGTATTGCCAGGAACCTTGTAGACAGTTTACCGTCTTTATTTGCTCTAAACTCATTCTTAATACATTTTAAAATTAATAAAAATGTAGACATAGCCTTGTTGGCCTATTTGAGCCACTTTCATTCTCATAGTTCCTTGTCCTTCGGGAATTCTCCCAAAGCCTTTTTCACGTCATCTCGTTTGTCGAAGATACATTTTTTGTTATTTTTTGCATTGTATAATCTCTAGAGTATGTAAAAACTAAAAATTCATGAAAATTTGAGGAAGACAAAAGGTGGCCGGAATTGCAAGCTGGCCGGAATTTGGCACACTTACCCTAACACATTTCTATTAAATATTAGTTAGCTTATTATCAAATATTGATAATTATGTGATAGTTATGTGTAAGTCTCTTCGAAAAAATAAAAGAAATTCACATTATTTGAAATCGTGTACGTTTGAAATGAGTGTACTTTCCCCTATCCGGAAAGAATTTTTATTTACTTTATTCCTGCAGCGATGTGGGAAAAGTAGTTTAATAGAGATGGAAAAACATTAATTGAATGAAGGATTTGCATGATGCGTATGGATAGGGGACTCTCCGGTAATGGATATCAAATCATTTCTCAAAGAAAAACACTCCAAGACACAGTCCCATCTTGCCCAGACTTTCGATCCTGGATATGGACGGAAATTTGTGACTCCATTTCTAAAGCACTGGAGGTATAGGAAACCTACCCCCCCCCCCTGATATGGACCTTCTTCAGTGGTCGACTAAACTATGTTTTTGTACTTTCTGAGGATCTTTGTTTTGTGTAGGGAGTGTGAGGTTGGAGAATATCATCGATATCATCACTTTCAAGTTAGAAGTTCGTAAGGTTTTTTAGAAAATAATTTTTATTTGTTTTTTTTTTTTTGGATTTTAAATTTACTGTTCAGGTGGTAAAACATTTTCTGCCTCTTTTCACACTTTACGGAACGTTATGCAGAGTTTGTACCCGAAATGACACTAGGAAAACTTGACAAAGCGTCGATTTTGATAATATTTTTCTTCACACCCTTTTCTGATTTGACTTTTAGATGACAAATTCTTTTCTTAAATAGTTACACTATATAAATGTTGTTTGAAATTATTTTAAATGAGAAGAATTTAATTTGTTTTATAGTGTCTCTTGGTGTTTGCTTTAATAGATTTTTTTAGTGCTCGAACTCAAAGAGAGATCAGTTATATAATCGATTTTTTTTTCAACTTTTGACACTGCTAGAGGCCAAACAGAAAGAGATATCATATTCCGGACTTCGACGACTCCCTATAACTCAGCATTATCTATAAGACACCCTTCTTCCTTTTTCCCTCCACGCCTCTCCTTCCCTTCCAAAAGCATGTTTTTTTTGGTTAATTTCGAAAACAGCACCTACGATTTCTTTCATTTTCGAATATGTTTTAGAGGTAGTCAATACGAATATTTTATCCTTGAACACCAATGCTCGAAAAACATTTGGAAATTGAATTTTCGAACATCAAAGTTTAACTACTTCGGAGGGCCTATATTTCAACCGTTTTGCTTAATTTTGGATTTTTGTGAAAGACCTTGAAACTTTCAACCCGGCTGTATTGGAATTAATCGGTCATGAGTCGGTATAATACTCGTAATTAATTGTATCTTCATCAGCATTCATAAATAGTGTGTTATTAAGCAATATTTTCGGGAAAATTGGGAGTAAGAATTAGATTAAAAAAAAGAAAATGAGCCAACAGATTTTAAAAAGTTACTACAATGGATTTCTATCTAAAAAGGAATGTCCTTTAACTCGAAATGGATTATTTTTAATAAATCCCTCGAATTTAGACTCAAGAAATTTCGGTACGGGTCAATAGCATTTTTTTTGGATGTGTAGATGTTAATAGAGGAAGATAGAGGTTTGGTTTGGGGTGTTTTCGGACACCCCCCCCTAAAAGTCAATTCAAGGAACTAAAATATGATATTACTTCCCCTCATTCGTCGTCTTCTTTTCCTGCAACATATTTTTCAGGACATATCAGACTGTAATAAAATGTATTGTCAACAAAATATCTTTGAAGGACAATACATTTAACCTTGAAAAGGATTGGAGTAGTATTTCAAGGTTGTTAGCATGTATGAACGAACAGATAAATTCCAAAAGTAAAACATATACAAAAGTACACTCATTCAACACGATTTTGGAATATCCTAAAAATCGCATTTCTGGAGGAGTGGAAAAGGTTGCAGGGTAAAGTAATATCATTATTTTGTTTCCCTACGTCGACTTATAGGGGGTCTGAATAACATTCTTACCCGCTAACTCTTGCCATTTAGAGTCTTCAGTCAAAAAATACATTTACCTTTCTTACTTTGCCCGTAGAGAATAAACAATAATTTATCGAATTTTAGAACTAACACCAACAACTTCATTGGGTCCAAATTAGGGGGTATACGAAATTTCATTAACCCTTTAAGGCCGATATAGACACGGGTGTGTGTCCCAAAAAGTTTTAATCCTACGCTCTTCTAAAGTTATGTTTTACTCTAAAGAAGTTATAAAAAGTTATTTTTTCTTACCCACACATTTTGACCTTTTCATCCTTAAATGGTTAAGAAATTTGATTTCAACTTTGAGGACTTTTTTTTGTAAGATTTCGAGACCTTCGATAGCTGGATTATAAGTGTCCAGTCTGAAAAATCTGTGTTACTCTTTTGCAAAAAAAAAAATGTTTTAAATTAAAAGGTCAAAAAAGTAAAAATTTCAAAGTATATTAATGTACTTTTAGAAATAGAGAAGAATTATGCAAATATTAACGTTAAACAATTTATTTTTACAAAATTGAATCTTTGATACAATAACCTAAAATATTGCTCAGATTGAATTGGTCCCCTGTAATTTTCAAAGAGCGATAGGGGAAGTGCTTCTAATTTTGGACAGTCTGCATATAAGCATCGATATCCTAAGTTTGAAGTGCCATATTTTCAATACTAATTGACTTTTCTTGTTACTCTCTTTTCAGAAGGATTGTTTAGAAACTTGGCAAGCTATTTATCATCTCATTTTTACTAAAATTAGTTTTAATACGTTTAAAAATGAATTGATATGTAGAGGTGAATTTGACTCTTATTTTGGACAACTTGGTTATTAATTTTTACAACTTGTCTGTAAATTTGGACAGATAATCCGCCTCAACAGGATGCCCATTGTTCTTCATTTTATGAACCAATCTTACCAAGTCCTCTTCCTGGTCATGTAAGGGAAACGTGGAATGTCACAAGAAGCCCACAAACTTTCCATATCATTCATTAAAGTGAGTTGATTTCGGTACTCCAAGTACGTGCGGATTCGCTCATTCCTTTACCTTTCCGGGAGCCTTTCAAGGCATTTCTCGCTACATCTCTTTCGTAGAGATGATGCTCCTTTGTTTCTCCAGGCATTTGTCCAACCTAGTCATCACAAAAGCTAAAACTTCACGAAATTTCGTGAGAAAAACACCTGTCCAAAATAAGAGTCATCACCTCACTGGTGAATGTCTTAAAAAATTTCCCATTTTTCACACGAAAAATCTAATTCACAAGGCAAATCTCACTTCAGGTCAAATGTACAAATCATCAGTAACGTGAATCAACACAATATTCAATGAATATTCAATAATATCACTCAAAAACAGCGAACAAACTTTGTTAGTACTTCACCAAAACTAAATAAGACTGAAGTAAGCCACGAAGTTCTGTCATATTTCTCGTAAGCAATTGCTCACACTGAATTTTCAACAAAGCAATTTCAACTCAAATCATATTCAAATTTTAACGTATTTAGTGTTAAAATATTCCAAAAAGAACAAATATTTAGATAGAATTCATTATTCATCAAATATTGGAATAAAAATCCATCATTTTAATCAATTTATTTTTAGTGTCCAATGTTATCCTCAAAGTGTCCAAAATAAGAAACTGGACAAAATTAGAAGCATTTCCCCTATATTTTTTGTTTTAGAAAAAAAGCTTAATAATTCAATCAGTTTTCCTGCTCATTTACTTCACGTTTGAAAATCGAAAATATATGATGATTTCCAGGTTTGAATCCCCTTAGGAATTTTTCTGGCGTTAAGATGTACGGATTGCATCCAGTGAGCTTCATTGCACTTGATTCCTCGAGGAATAGGACTGACAACCTCATCCCGTATAAGAAAAAATAGTAATGCATGTCTAGAAATCTCCTTGCGGAAATGCCTAGCCCTTCATGGAATGTTGTGCCAGCATATTATTATTATATTATAAAGACTTTTCCAGTGTTTTGATAAAGTTATTATACATAAAAAAAATTTAAAAAATATCTCTATAGTGAAAACAAATCGCAAATAGGGCTATAAATTTCAAGACCTTTCAACTAAATCCAATCTTGACCAAATCGGTTGAGAAATAAGCCATTCTGGAAGATATTTAACTTTAACTTTGAAAAAATAAAAATGGCGGACTTTTCTGCTATATAAAGTACGCTTGTGCATGAAATATCTATCTAGATTAGTTTTTTTAAATTTAAAAACTTTAAAAAATCATTTGAAAATGATTTAAATTACTTTCCCATTTTCAAAAGTCTTAGTGCAACTAATATCAATTAATTATTTTGAAATTTTATCAAGAATGTGACCGTGGTTTTCCAGGGAGGTTGTGATTGTTTCTAAGAGTCGTTGAATTTTTCAAGATCTTTCAAGTAAGTCGTTAGTTGGCAATTAAATTATGTCAATTAGAGCGGAGTTATTATCATTTTAATATTTTTTTTTACATTCTATAGAATAGTATTAAGAGTTACATCAAGGTATTTGAATTCATTTTGGTAACTTAAGTTAAAGTTTTCATAATAAATTTTCCACAAAATGCGCACAAACACAGCGGAAAATGAAAACGCTCATAAATTGTTGCTTTTATCTTGAAGAAATCAACTTTAGCAAATGAGTGCATAATTAGACTAAGAGTCCGATAACATCGATAGCTATTGCGTAAATTGTTCATGCAATTGGAGTGAAAATTGTCTCTTGGAGTTTTGAAAAGGAACATTAAACATTTAATGAGATACTCACATCGAGGAGAACAACACACTTGGCGCGCTGTTTGGTGGGCAGGAACTCAGCATAGAGTGTCACAGATTGTGGAACACATCCAATGGCGAATCCCACTAGACCCCTAAGCAGCAGAAGCCAGCCGAAGCTGGGAGCAACAGCCGATAGAAGACCATAGAGGAAGAGCAACACTCCACAGAGTGTCAGGGCTGGCTTCCGTCCATAGCGATCACTGAGTTGCCCCCAAAATGTCGAACTCAGCATCATGCCCAGGAAGACGATTGTGGTAGTGAGGGCTTGCTGATACCTCGTAACTCCCCAGTCACAGTGCAGTGCTGGTCCGAGGACACTGAGGATTGTCATTTCCATGGAATCTGCCATCCAGCAGAGACCCACGCATAGAGACAATTTCACCTGAAACCAGCCAAAGCGAGTGCGTTCACAGCCTGAGTTACGGTGAAGGTATCTGATGAGGAAAACAAAGAGAGAGATCTTGTGAGATTCTTTTGCTTCAGATAGCATCTCTCTGATGGATAAAAACAAAACTTCCTCATGAGAAACTTCACGAAACGCTTCTTTGAGCGTGGAAATGAATTTTCGATGGGCGGCAAATGATTTTACTGAAGATCACTTGAAGATCATTTAGTATTTCACAGTCAATGACTTCTTAGAGATAAGACTCTGCTCTCTATATTTTACAAGTAAAGATTACTCAAGCTTTCAAAATCACATTCCTACCAAATTTGCAATACTCAAAGAAATCGCATTGTTTAATAAATGAAAACAACACAAAAGCCAAAGATCATATTGTATTGTGAAATTGGCACAAAAAAAAATAATCTTTAAAAATTCAATCAAATCAAATTGAATAATGGCAAGTCCATATTGAGCCAAATTAATGATATTGGCGTATTTGTGAACAAGAAACCAATATGGGAAGTCTACATTGATCAGTATTCAACGAGCATTTGAGCCATACACAAAAGATATTGAAATTAGTGACACAAAAAGATCAAATATGATGAGAATTTATTATTATATTCAATTTGCAAACTTTCATTCGGAAAATATATTTGAAAATACTCTTATAATTTAGGTCAAAATATAAATAAATTATTATAAAAACAGAAAGTAATTATTTATTTTTGATGATGCTTGCACTACTTTAGTACTAACTCAAGCAAATAAATTATTATTGTAAATAAATTGCACAATCTTGGTAATAAAAAAAAACTATTTTATGAATAAACCATTTGAAGATCATTAATTTTCATTAATTTCTGTAAAAAAAATGATAGTGATCTTTTTCATAACAGAACCTAAAGATATTATTTTCTTACTATTACTTTTAATTAGCATAGAATTTCTAGTTCAGTTAAAAATTTTACTACCATAAAAGACAAGAAAATGGAGAAGAGATTAAGAATGTTAGAAGATATTGAAAATGTTCAATAAATACTATTTTGGTCAGTAAATAACCTTAAATAACGCAATACCAAAATGATCAAAATCGGCTGATTGAGATAGACAATCGCGTCCCTAACGTCTTTCTGCTAAACTTGTGATATTCATGAAAGTGTACCATAAGTGTACCAAAATTTCGATCAGCTTGCAATTTCGGCCACTTCTTAAGTTCCTCAAATTTCCATGAATTTTTAGTTTTTGCACACTCTAAAGATTATACAATGCAAAAAAGTAAAAAAATGTCTCTTCTACAAACGAGATGATGTGAAAAATACTTTAGAAGAATTCCGAAACGGCAAGGAACTATGAGAATCAAGGTGGCCGAAATATTACCCAAAGCCATGTCTATATTTTTTAAAAGATATTGAGAATGATTATTGAGAAAATACAGACGATAAACTATATACAAGGTCCCAAGCAATACTCCTTAAAAAGAATTAACAAAAAAATCAATTTGTATTAAAAATATTACATTTCAAATTTAAGAATTTGGCGCTTGCATGCAACTATGTCGAAATTTCGTACAGTTACCCTATATTTCTTGAAGCTTTCTTTTCAAACATAATTTGTTTAAAAGTACTTGTTTAAAAGAATATACAAAAAATACATAGTTTTATATGGAAGATGTAAAACTAATTTTTTAAAAGTGTTTTTATAGATAAATTAAGTTGTTTCAACATTTTAAATTGCTATAAGCTCATTGTAATAAATAAACTTAAACTATCCTGAGAAATTATTTACCATTATTTGCCAATTTTTAGCGATGCTGCTCTAAAAAAATACATTGCATTAATTGTTTAGCGGTCCATCTCATGGGACAAAGGGGACAAAGCATAGCGCTCACGTGTATAAGCATTTCACACTTCGTAATTCTTTTTTATGTTTACCACTCTACAACCGACTTGAATTGATTCATGGATTACCACAAAACTTATCCAATATGTTTATATTGCATCTCTCGTCTAACTTTTATAACTTTTTTTTGTATAAATTTAATTTATAATAATCTATCAAAAAATTTAATTTTATTATAATTTCATTTCTTCTGGGGAAGCAGTTCGTTTGGGGGGAAGTTACTCTTTTATACTAAAGATTTCGTTGCTGTAAATGTGTATTCCTTCCGAATAAATTCATCAAAATTTTCTCTGCTGCACCAACGACTCCTTCATATTATCATAGACGGATGGTAGAAAATTTTACTCATACATACAAGTCGCCGATAGGTATGTCGAAGCCCAACGGCTTTTGCCGATTGCCCGCTCGACGCGTCGATGATATAAGAGAGACGAGAGAAATGATGAGAAAGGAGAAGAACGATGTTTTTTCGTTCTGTTTAAAAAGATTTATGTTTCAGTTGGGGTAAGTGGGACATCCTGGAATGTGGGGCAGCTTTGAAATTGTGATTTTTTTCCTATGTTGGAATGGAACTGAGCCTTCATGCTGCAATGACCGCCTAGAACCGTACTTCTTCTATATGAAATATTGTATTTTTTGAGTTGGAGGATATATTAGAAAAATATTACTAATGTAATTTCTCTATTCTTTTTTCCTGTTCTATCATATTTCCATATTTCAGATGAATATCAATCTTTGCATAATCTTTTGGAATCACTGATCTACTAGAGATCAAATTAATTCATAAATCATAAAAGTATTTGAAAAGCAGAATATCGGTACTTAACCGATTCATTACCGAAATGTTCACCAGGACCAGCTCTAAAACATATCCAAAAATCATTGAAAAAGCTTGAGCCAATTTTGATCTTGGTAATATGAAGGAGTCGTTGGCTGCACAAAGCAAACACTCTTCTCCAAATGTGGATGTTCTGAAAATGGATCTATCCTATGGACGCAATTAATCAGCCCTTAGAGTCTGAACTTATAAGCGATGAAATACTCCCGTACTTTCCGAATATCCTAATTTCCAGTAAAATTTAAGTCCAAATAAGGGCGGAACATTCTCATACATTTTCCGTACAAAGCCACAGTATATATATTTTCTGAAGTGATTTTTTTTAGTTTGGATTTAAAACCAAATTAGTGTGTAAAGCTTTTAAATTCAATGAACATTCTCTGTATCTGTGGCTATCATTTCGCATTATATTTACTTTCTTAGAATCTAAGACTTAGAAAGAAGAAGGAAACTAAGCAAATATATAATTTATGAATAAAAATGCTTCATCTGTTAAGTAGCCATCCTAGGATCAAATAGATAAATATTGAAAATATTCTTTTAACTAATTTTATCTAATTTTATCTTTATTTTATTTTATCTAATTTTATCTTTTTTAACTATAATGTGAATTTTCTTTTACTTGGCCTAAGTGACTTACACATTTCTATTAAATATTGAATAGCTTATTATCAATTTTTGATAATTATAGTAAGGTGGGGTAATTGGATCGTTTTCCGAAGAGTGCTACTTAAACGCTTGTTTTGGGATTGATGAAATTCTTTTCTACTTCTTCTAAATCCATAGAATTATTCACTGTTTCATTCAGAAACCTAATATAAAAAAAATATAAACAATATTAAAAACAAATTATAAAATAATGATAATACTGAAATAAGTCAGCATGCACTAACTGGGTCGCCTTTTCGCTAATTCACTTTTAATTAAACCTTTGAATTTAAAATACTTTTTTTCACAAGGATATAAAGGATATATTATATGTAATAAAAATATTATTTTAAGTGGATTAGTCATAAACGATCCAGATAGCGAAGCGCCTAGATTAGCACACTTGACTATATGTGTAAGTCTCTAAGGAAAATAAAAGAAAATGGATATTATTCGAAGGCATGAACGTTCGAATTCGAAGGGAGAGTTCTTTCCCCTATATGGCCAAAACTTAAAAAATAAATCTGTGTGTGAACGTGTGAACGAAAAACTGGACATTTCTTGCAATCTTTCTAATTTATTTAATAAAAAAAAAATTATCTGTCCTTTAAATATGAATCCTTATTTGCCATCACTTTTGTGATATAGTCAGTATGCAGTGAAATGGAACCATTTCCTACCTCACGTAATCTTGCTTAATTCTATATCTAATGAATAGAATAACCATTATCGAAGCATTGTAAATATAAAATGGAAAACTTAAAGGTATTTAATTATGCGTTCAGTTCATGCTACACAGCAGTATACGAATTCCGGTCAAAATCCTGAAAGTCAAAATACCGAAACCTAAAATTCCGAAAAGGTCAAAATCCTGAACGCCAAAATCGAAATCCCGAATAGTCTAAAACCCAAAAGGGTCTAAATCTTGAAATCCAAAATCCCGAATAACCAAAACCTCGAAACACCAAAACGCCAACGTTTTTGGCTTTTTGGGATTTTGGCTTTTCGGGATTTCGACCCATTCGGGATTTTATTCCTCCAGGATTTTGGCCGGCATCGCATTAAATACATGTATTACTAGGCAAAAAATTCAGAATAACAACAAAAGTTCCATAGGGAAAATAGGGCATCTTTGAAATTGGATTTTTTCTCCTTATTAGCTGAGATTCTTTACAATCTCGGCTTTTGTGATCACAGGTGAAATGCAACCTCATCAGATCGCGCCCAAATTTTGGATTTACACGTTTTGACACTCATAGATCACGAAAAATAAATGGATAAAATAGTTCGAGCAAATTTTATCCATTTCGGTGGCCGAAAACCGTTTGCTCGACGCGATTCTTTACTCCCAAAATCCAATTCACAATCGAATTTTCACGCATTTCGAGTTGCATGCACCTCGAGTTGCACGCATTCCTAGGTCACCTGTAAAGAATCTCAGCTACCATAAGCTTATCTGGGCTTATCACTTTCCATTTTTAAATGGAATTGAGCCTTCTCATTATGTAATTCAGATTCACAATTGGTTTGTTGAGCTTAATTATATCATAATACAAACCAGTTTCATGTAAAAATAGGACAATAAATCCAATTTCAAAGATGCCCCACTTCCCTTATGTAATCTTTTCCAAAAGTGTATAAGTCAATATCTATCACCGTTTTCTCATTATTTATCTCCATTGTACTCCCACACCCAACACGTGCCTTCTTGTCAAAGCTGATACTCGTCCCTTATTATGTTTGTTTCTATTACGCTCTCAGCAACGAGTACCTCACACAAACTAATGAAATTGTAAGGTAAAGTACCCTATGTCGACCACTTAAGGATAGATTTTAAATTCATTATAGCACTTAAAATTTAGTTAATCATTAAAATAAATAGGGAAACTCACTTTTATGAATTCATTCAGAAGTAGAACAACATTCAAGTGAAAAAAGCTTCACTTGGTATGATTCGTCGACCGGTCGAATTGAGGAACATTATATTTGAAATGCACTTTCAAATTTAATACATAAAATTAATCTTTAACTTCGGCATGGAACTAAAATTTTTGCACGGTAATAAAAATAAAATCCTCAACATGCGATTAGACTCAAAATTTGAAATATCAAGTAATCTGTAAGGATAATAATTGAAATAATTCCTTAAGAAAAAAGTCAAGAATATCAAAAAGTATGCCATAATTTGATGAAAAATTGCGAATTTTTATTTAAGAAATAATTTAACACTCCATCTTTTTATGATTTTTCAGTGTTTTATGGTCAATTTCAATGATATTTTCATACTGATTTGAATTAATTATGAAATAATTGACCCTATGATGTTAAATCATTCGCTAAATATTATTGTAAATGTAAATAAATTGAATAAATATTTCCACCGGTTGACTTGAGGAGCCCAGGTGGTGGAGTCTTTACCTTAATTTATCAAGAAAAATCAGAATGTAACAAACAAGTTAAGGCATACAAATATATGACTAAGGATTCTTAAGTTTCTATACCGTTTACTCAATGAGAATAGAAGTGATTAGCCGGCGGCGGCCGCAACCAAGCGTTAATTGGAGAGAAAGAAATTAAATGAATTGAATTATCAGGTCGGACGCGAACCGAAAAATTAAACTTAATTACATTAAGAACTAAGAACCATTTATATTTCGATTTGAGAAGTTTCAAGGGGCATTCTGGATGAAATGTTGATTTCAATTGTATAGTTAATGATTTTTAATTAACTTTCATTTATTATTACAAACCTTGTAAACTATCACAAATATTAGAGTAGCAATTTATGTAGGTAATAAGTATGACAAGAATTAGCCATCTAAGAACGTTGTATACTAAAGGTCCTTAGAATGAAGACTTCTTAATCTCATACCAGAATGTTAAGAAGTTCTGTCATTGTCTCGTTTGAGTTAATGTTTATGCTCTTATAAATCTTCAAGTGATTTTTAAGATGTTAATTGTGGATTAAAAGTAGCTGATGATCCTATACTGATGAAGTAATGAATACTGATAAGTACTGTAATGAATACTGAGTACTGATAAGTAATGAATTGAAAGGATGTACTCACCATCTGGCACGACGCTCACGGAGGCCATCTCGAACTCCTGTGTTGTGGTGGGTGGTGGAGGTGCCTGATGGTGATTGTGATTGACGATCGGTGTTGTATGACCTGCAATGGCCACATTAACTGTGGCCACATTAGCTCCCTGCATTTCCTCATATCCTCTCGTAGTTCCCGGTCGTCGAACTCCCATAGTTCTTCACTTTGCTCTCTGAGCTCTTTTCTCTCTTGGTCTCTCACTTCTTCACCGCCCAACTCCCAAGACGAGATTCTGGGACGCACACAAGCAATGGGTAAATTGAGGTAGAGTCACAGTTATTCATCGAATAATTGGTGATCGCGCGCAAACCCCACAAGAAATGCTATATTGCGCGCAAAAATGGTTAACCGTATTTCTTTCACACTACCGTGAGCCCGCCAAGATGAAGCACACTTCTTCAGCCTTCCAAAACACCAAATGATCAATCAATTAATTAATTAACACCCGTCTTGACATCCCATATTGTCCCGCACTGAGATGAATTTTCAATTGCGATCTTGTTGTCGCTTACAGCAATTTGGGATTCACCTCACACACCCACGAAATCACTAATTTTTTTTTTTCGGAGCTCACACTGAGACATTCAGAGGGAGTGCTAGTCTCTTCAAGAATATGATGTAAGGTCTTTTTTTTTCTCCACAATTGTGAATTATATTTCTTCTTTCGCAAAAAAAAAGAGACACTGGCAACAGTGAAGCAATTGTTGCAACAAAAGCAAAATATTTATTCACTGTCCTCGACGATATAACACTGAAGTCTCTCAATTGGAATTATTTCCATCCAACATCTAACTCACTCTTCTACACATTACAATTTTTTTTTATTGTGATTCTTCTCAAAACCTATTCTCACAACTTTTATCTATTCTTATTTATCCCCAATGCGACTCTCTATTCTTCTTGTCCCACAAAAATACACAATTCCCATTCCAGAGACATTCTCAGCACACTCTGTAACACTATAAACCACCTATATCATCGACAGACTTTTCGATGCTTCCAGCTGAAGAAGCAGATTTCAACTACTTGGCCAAGAAGTGAAAAATCTATCTCACGGAACAGTGGAACACTGTGTGAGTTAACGGGTCTCTCTCACTCTCCAAGACTCCAAGTCAATTGCTATTAGACTGATCCCCACCTTCAACATTTATAACTTCTTTTACCGCACCAGGTAAGTCATCATGACTCTGTATTAGTGACTTCCATCCATCCCTCCAAAAAGTCACGCGCGCGATCATCCAGCGTTCCGTATGAAAGTAAAAATCCCACCCGAACACGTTATAAATATTGCCCAGTTCGCCCAGCTATTTCAAGAATTTATCATATGCTGACCCGGCAAAACACCAACCTCGCACTATATCGACACTTTTCCTCATTGCTCTTTCGATGATCACATCATGAAAAACAATCATCGATCACTTATCAACTTTCTGACTGGATTCTTGCACGACTTTGCCTATTTATTAGTCTCTTACGAATTCATTGGCCTCTTGGAGTGATACCATTGAGAGGTGAGATTTGATATTCTTATAGGCAGGTTTAGAGAACTGGATTAGCTACATATTCAAATTTTCTTTAAAATAAAAAAGACATTTGAAGATTGCTCCATTTTCAAATGTTTTAATTTGCATTTACAAAATTAAAAAAAGACGATCATTTACAATCTCTTCCAATAATCTTCATTAAAATATTTTGTTTACCACAGTATCTTCTTCAATAGAAAATCACTTAAAAAGAACTTAAAAATTTCTGGATGATCACATCAAATTTAAATAAATCTATCATTTACAGTAAAACTTTAAATATATACTGTAAATAAAATTAATACTTATTGCTCTAGAAAACTTCAAAATGAAAGCAATTTTAACCCTCAAACACCTTTTTTATCAATTCAAAAAGAAATGCATTTGCAGAAAATTTTTACATTTTTTCGTTTAAAGTACTTTCAGATTTTTTTTGTCAAAAAAAAGAACAAAGAAATAGGAAACCAGACACTGATATGGCATCAAAATTGAAAATTAGAATGTATCTAGATGATCCTGACACAACTAAAGTTACTGACGTTACAACTAAACTACTGACTTAATAAAGCAGAATTTTTCTCTAATTCTTTTTTAAATAATAATTTTTTATTTTAATTAAAGTTTTTAAGCATAAATACAACTGAACTATATGTATTTTCTTAAATGCCCATTTAAAAATTTTAAATATTCGGCCCTTGGGACCTGATTTTCGGAGTTTGAAAAGAAAACTTACTTTTCGGTGAACGAAATTACTTAATGTTCATCTGAAGTCAA
Organism: Phlebotomus papatasi; assembly: GCF_024763615.1. NCBI lineage: Eukaryota > Metazoa > Arthropoda > Insecta > Diptera > Psychodidae > Phlebotomus > Phlebotomus papatasi. Next base: position 74,335,502 of record NC_077223.1, read on the forward strand.
GAAATCAAATATTTCCTGTTAGCAGATGCTTTAAATCCCTATTTAAACCAATTTTTTTTTCTCTGATCCAAATATATTTTACAAGACAAAGCATGATTTAAATTACGCCTAAAATGACAATTTTTGCATTAATTATCCCAAAAATACAAATTTCTTTTTATTGAAAATCCTTTGTTTTTTTTCAGTCTTCAGGTGTACCTAATTTGAGTAATCGCGATCGCCACAAAGTTTTTTTTTAAAATGATCTTCGAAAATCAAGTTACTAATTCCTGAATTTTTCAAATCTTTGTAATTTTTTTATCATATTGAAAAAAATCTATTTTTTAGCCTTCGTAATTGAACACCTTAAGAAGTCAGGCCTGTTATATTAGGGGAACCCGGGGCAATTAGACATCTAGTATGATTTTCTAGATATATACTTACAACTTAAGCCGAGAGACGGCTTAACGTAATTATAATCAAAATAATGCTTTACATTTACATTTCTATCAGTTTCTCACTAAGCCGTTTCTTAAGCCGAGAGTGCGCCTTAAGCCGATAGACAGATTAGTCAGAAACTGATGGAAATGTAATCTGATCATTATTTTGATTACAACTAAGTTAAACCGTTTCTCGGCTGAAGTCGTAATGGATAAGGCATATCGAAACCGGTCAGAGCCAAAATCCCGAAGGGATCCGCATTGATCAAATTCCCGTAAAGCCAAAATCCCAAAAGCCAAATCCCGAAACCAAAATCCTGAAAGAAACTAAATTATACGTAGAATAAAGTGTGGAATAATTTTCCAAATTTTCCGAATGGGGATTCCACATGGAATCCCCATTCAGGATTTTGGTTTTTCGGAATTTTGATTTATCCGGATTTTGTCTCTTCGGGATTTTAGCGTTCTGGATCTTAGCTTTCAGGATTTTGAACGGAACCCATAGAAAACCTAACTTAATTAGTCACAGTCTTAAAGGGAGTACTGATAAAATATCCCAACACTTCTACAAGCATTTTTTTTATCTCAAATTCACTTTATAAATGTCTTAAAATGTTATAATAAAATCTATAAGAATTGCTACAAACTTAAAAAGCTTTAAAAAAAAAACCGATATTTCCAATATTCTTTTTAAGTATTTTTATTACAAAAAACATTACCTGATATATGCTAAAATTAAGAATATACGATTCCCGAAGGCATTTTTGGTCCTAAACTTCTAGTCATGCTTCAAGATTAAGATGTTTAATATTTATTAGACACCATTTCTTGTTCGGAAGCAGACTATTTGGCTCTAATAGTTCATAGAATAGAATTTTCTTGTGAAAAAGAAAAAAAAAATGCAATATTTTAACTAAAGCTTGGAGACTTCGAAACCCAGAATTCACATGATGCATATGCTCAATAGGCTCAATGTGATTCAAAAAAAATCCGAGCAAGGTAAGTGAGGGTTAAAAATGCAATGGTAATTTGTCTCTTACCTGAGTTAAAAACAAAACGTTGGACAAAATTGCACACTGGAACAAATAACTTGGCGAAGAAGTCACTCCTCATTTCTTCTGCGCTTCTCGGGGCGCTTTCCCATCATCAACTTTCTCCGCATATCTTCACGATTTGTGACACCATGTCACACCCAAAACACTGTAGATCACATGGAAGAGGCCAAAATTGAAGGTCTCATAGAGAAGTTTGGGCGAGAATACCGTCCACACGAAAAGATGATTGCGGAATCCCGTAGCAATGGCCAGATAGACACTCAGAGGGAAAATCAGGAAGAGCGTTGAGGTTTGCAGGAATGTCTGTGATTGGACTTTTCGGTCATTTTGATCGCCCTGGAGATGATAGAGCATGACTAGGAGGGCGAGTAGGGGTCCACTGAAGGTGTTCAGTGTGAGGAAAAAGCCCACAATTGGCATGTTAAATGATTTGAGACCAACATAGCCAGCATTGAGATCAATTGAAGCCAAACTGTTGGAATTTCCCTGAGAAAAATTTGGCTGTATGAGAATAATTGTATAGGGACGGGAAAGGGGTGACTCATACGGAGAATCTTACGGAAATTCCCAAGAAATGTTTCGCAAAACCAGACCCCGCCGCAAGAAAAATTCTGAAGATTTCGCGAAATTCGAAAAACTGATAATTTTCGCAAATTCTAAAATGTTTTTGAAATCCGAAGAGAACGTCAAAATGTTTCACGAAACGTATAAAACCTGAAAAAAAGCTTTCGCGAAATAAAAGCTTCCAAAATATTCGCCAAAATTAAAAGAGCCATGAAAATTATTGCTAATTTCACGGAAGTTTTCGCAGAATAGAATAAAACATTTAAAAGTTTCACGAATCTCAAGAAAATTCTTCGTGTGATCCTAGGAAACGTCAAAAAGTTCCTAAAACGCAACAAAATTAAAAGAGCCTTCGCTAAATCCAAGTACATACAAACTACTTAAAATTACTAAAATATTCGAAGAACTTGACAAATCGTCGGAATGTTTCGAAAATTTTAAGAAAGTTTTCACGAGTCTGAAAAAGCATCAAAAAGTTTAGCAAAACACAAGAGAACATAAAAAAGCTTTCACGAAATCCAAGTATAAGTTACTAAAATAATTTCAAAGCTTAACAAACTTATTAATGTGATCACTAATTCCACGGAAGAATTCAAGGAATCTAATCTAAGTTTCGCAAATCCAAATAAAATATTTGCAGGATTCGATGAAATCCCAAAAAGTTTAGCAAAACGCAAGAAGAGCTCAAAAGCTTTAGAGAAATCCAAGTAAAAACTAAAACATTCGAAAAACTCGAGAAATATACGGAAATTTTTCCGAAAAAACTCACGAAAATTATTTGATAATCCGAAAAAGTTTTCGTTAAATCTGAGAAAACATCAAAAGCTTTAGCGAAACGCAAGAAAACGTCAAAAAGCTTTTTCGAAATCCAAGAACTAAAATATTTGAAAAACTCGAGGACATTTTCGAAAAAACTCACGAAAATTATTAGATAATCCGAAAAAGTTTTCGTTAAATCTGAGAAAACATCAAAAGCTTTTGCGAAATCCAAGTACATATAAACTAAACTAAAATATTTGAAAAACTCGAGAAATCTACGGACATTTTCGAAAAAATTCACGAAAATTATTTGATAATCCCAAAAGTTTTCGATAAATCTGAGAAAACATCAAAAGCTTTAGCGAAACGCAAGAAAACATCAAAAAGATTTTGCGAAATCCAAGTGCAAGCTCTGACAATATTCGAAAAATGTGTGAAATCTAAGAAAGGATTCGAAAATCTCAAGAAAAGTTGTTCAAAAATTTAAAGAAAATTTTCGTACAATCTGAGAAAATCCCAAAACGTTTAGCGAAACACAAGAAAACGTCAAAAAACTTTCGTAAAATCCATACAGGAATTAATAAAATATTTGAAAAGCTCGTGAAAGTCACGAATATTTTTGCTAAATCTACGAAGAACGCTTTAAAAGCTTCTTCAATCTCAAGAAAATTGTTCGCGAGATCCGAGGAAACGTCAAAAAGTTTAACGAAGTTCAAGAAAAGCTGAAAAGCTTTCGCAAAATTTAAGTAGGGGAGACTGGGGCAAAAATTTGTCAAAACGAAAATTTCAATATTCACTATTTTCTAAAATAAAGGAGACTGAGGCTTGAAAGCCTTCACGAACTTTCTTAAACTTAACTTCGAGGAAGGATTATGTAAAATAAAAAATAATGAAATTTGAGCCCTATTTTTGGAATATTTGGCTTACAGAAAATATCAATACTGATTAGCTCAATTTAAGCACATTTCTCGTTAAGATAGAAAAAAAAAATTATATTCGACAAAGTTGTAGAGGAATCAATTTCCTATAAAAATATGTCTATTTGATATTTTAAACGTTTGCGAGAGTAAAACAGCACGAATTATCCAAAGACTGACAAAATTTGCCCCAGCAATTTTGAGAATCTCCACAAAATCGACTTTTAGAAAATGATTCGAAAATCACATTTCTTTCAAGATAGGTTAAAATAGTCTTCTGTAATGTTGTAGAGCATTAAATTTCCTATAAGAATATGCTCATTATAAAACATTTAAGTTTTCTCAGAGCTCGTGAAAGAATTAAATATGCGTTTTGACAAGTTTTGCCCCAGTCTCCCCTATATATTATCTGAAATATTCGAAAAACTTAAGAAATCCACGGGTTTCTAAAATATCAAGAAAGTTGTTCAAAAATTCCAAAAAAAGAGATGTCAAAGCGTCCCATCTTTGCGGAATGCTCGAACTCACGAGATAGAGCTCACCGTGAATTAGTTTTTTTGCATGATCTTTTGGTATTATTGATCCACTAGAGATCAAATTGACTCATAAATCACAAAAGCATTTGAAAATCAAAAAATCGGTACTTAACCGACTCATTACCGATAAAGACCGATAAAGCCGGGTTCGAAATTTCAGTACCTTTCCAAAAAATTCAAATTTAACCTAGGTTGAAAAATTAACATTCCAAAGTGGTTGACCTTTGACCTTCAATAATTCAAAATGGCGAATTTTCCAGTCATAGGTATGTTTGGGCGAAATGTGCGCCTGGACTACCTCTAAAACATATCCAAAAATCATTAAAAAAAAGCTTGGGCCAATTTTGAGAAAACCCGAAAACACATGTTTTTATGGGAGGGGGGGAATAGGGGAAAAAGGTGAAAAACGTCTAGAGATATTATTTTTTATTGGAGGTCATCGAAGACCAGAAATCGATATCTCTTACCGTTTGGCCTGTAGCTCGAGAACAAATATAAAGTCAAGTAAAAATTTCTGAAAAAATTATTCAAAATCGGTACTTAACCGGTTCATTACCGATGGAGACCGATGCAGCCGGGTTCGAAATTTCAATACCTTTCCAAAAAATCCAAATTTAACCAAATGAGGTGAAAAATTACCCTTCCAAAGTGGTTGACCTTTGACCTTCAATAATTCAAAATGGCGAATTTTCCGGTCATAGGTATGTTAGGGCGAAATGTTCGCCTGGACTAGCTCTAAAGTATGTCCAAAATCATTGAAAAAGCTTGGGCCAATTTTGAGAAAAACCGAAAAAACATTGTTTTGTAGGGGATAGATGAGGGTGGGGAGGGAAAAAACGCCGAGATATTGTTTTTTTTTATTGGGGCCATCTAAGACTGGAAGTCGATATCTCTTACCGTTTAACCTCCAGAGCAGGCGATTACAGTCGAGTTCCTCAAATTTGAACGAAGGTTGAGTTCAAAATGTAAAATTTGAGGTTATGTGAAGAAAGTTTTGCGTGGAGTCTGAATTAGAACAATTTTTCTCTGATGTTTCTTCAATATTATCGTATTATATTAACTTCCTCAACAAATTCCATTTCTTTAACAATAAATTACATTGATATATTCTCTAAAGTTATCTTTCTCAATTTAGGGAAGGTGCATTTCACATACATAAATTCTGTTACGTTTTTCAAAATATTGTTCAAATTTGAGGACTCTGAGAAATGTCATCCCCCAAATGTTCAAATTTGAGGAACTCTACTGTATATAACTGCTCTCTCTTTGAGTTCGAGTAGTAAAAATTTGTAAAATCTGAGAAAACCTTAAAAACTTTTGGAAAATACTACAGTTATTTGTATAAAACATAAGAAACTTATGAATATTATCGAGAATTCCGAAATGTTTTCACTGAATTCGAGAATTCCTTCTCTACCTCCCTTCAAAATATAAAAAAAAAAGATTCTTTTAATTAGAGAAAACCAAGATGTGTTCCGTGAATCCAAAAAAAAAAACTTGTTCGCGAAAACCAAATAAAGCAAAATTCAAGTGATTCTCAAAAGTTTTCACGAAATTCTGTAAAACTCTACTAAGAATATTCGAAAACCCTGAAAAGACTCAAGAGATATTATACGCAAAATCCAATAAAAGTTTAGCGAAAATCTAGAAACCAGAAACGCTTGTATATGAAATTTGGGAATGAGTCACCCCTTGCAGGCTTGAGAAAATTTAAAAAGAAACTTACTTGGTAGAAGAAGAAAATCTTCCCAATCCAAAGATGACTGAGGATGATGAGGTAGGTTTTTGGCCTTCCGGTGAAGATGGTTTGAATGGTTTTGCTGACCACTTGGCACGTTAGAATGCAACCAATGTTGAGGATTGCATTGTGAGGCTTATGGAGAAGGCAAGAGATCAAAGTAAAAATCGTTATGCCAGCTCCAATCCACACAAATCCATCCTGCTGCAGACACTTCCTCTGGATAAATCTCCTGTACAAGATTGGCAAATAATTGATTGCGGCAATCTCTGCCAGATTGACCCAGAAGAGGATTAAGGATGCACTTGAGTCACTCTCTGACACACTGAAGAGGTACACCTGGCCAGAAACTGACCGGGAATAGTAGATGAGGAGGATTGCCGTGAAGGTGAGAATATTTGTGAGAAATCCCGTGAATTGAGCACAAACTACCAGGGTCAGGATTAATGTGATGATAAAGAACCAACTGAGAGAAATTTTATTCTCTTCCCTGACGAACCAATCCCCAATGTCTGGTACATTGAGCCACTTATCGCCAGTTTGATTGAGCCTGCGGAGGATTATGTGACTCAGGAATAAGCTGAAGTATTTTATGACAACTCCATGGAGATCTTGGAGTTGGGAAAAATCTGCAGTGTTTTTCTCTTTGTCTTCTTGGGTTATCTGGGCATTGAGGGAAATCCCCCGGAAACGTTTCAAATCAGCCAGGAAGAGCAGGATAAATAGAGTGTTTCCGAAGTAGTACCACAGTTGATGCTCCTCCTCGATAAAGGAACTACTAGCATAGGACGCTGCATGGAAAATTGTGCAGAACAGCATGAAAAGATGAATTTTGTCCATCTTTGGCATCCACGGAGACTCCCTGTTCTTCACGCAATCAATGATTATTTTGACGTTGATCCTCACAATGACTATCGTGATGAGGATGATGATATTCCCGAGGAATCCAGAAGAACAGAGGGAAGATTCAACGGTGAGAAATTTTCTGGGCAAGTGTTTGAGGCAGAGTGTTCCGAACAAGATGAAGAAGATATTGTAGGAATTCCAGTCAATGCTCAGTGAATCCCTTCGATGGAGAACCAATGAGACACTGGAAATTGCAATCAAGGAAGTCATGAAGAGTCCAAGAGAAATGCTCCAATGGTCATACTTGACAAAATTCCTGGCCAGGAGATTGGACATCTCCCGAGCTGAGGACAAATAGAAGAGTTTGGCACGCTTGAAGAGTGACATATTCACCTCATCACCAATTTGCTTCATCTTCAGGAAGTTTTTGTGCAGCTCCTTGGCTTCTTGGTGCTGCAAAAAGAATTCCCTGCTCTCGAAATCTCCCTCAAAACTCTCAAAACGAACTTTCTGGAGGAGTCTCTCGCCATTGTAGGCAAGCGCTAGCAATTGATCCTCCTCGGATAAATCCACTAGCATCTCGGGAATAATATTTCCAATACTTGAAGCAGGAATTGGGATTCCCAGGAGAACTGACAGCGTAGCTGCAAAATCAATCTGATTGTGCATGGTTTTGGATGTTGAGCAATTTGTTCCAATCACCAGAAGAGGAACTGTAACTTCAGGATGAGAACTTCCACCGTGTCCTCCTGTGTCTCTCATCCCATGATCCCCAGTGACAATTAAGAGAGACGGTAGATAAGTGTTGGCATTCCAACGAGTCATTTCGAAGACAATCTTCTTGACAACTTCGTCCATTTCCTTCAATTTTCCAGGAACTTTCTTGCTAAAAGGACCCTCAGCGTGACCAATGTGATCCAGTCCAAGGTAATGGAGGATCATCATCTTCCAATCGGGATATTTAAGTTCACTGGTCAGATGTTTGGTTACATTCTTGTCTCCTTCGTAGAAATCATTGACAAACAGTGGATCCTGATTTTCACCCTTGCGTGAAAATACCTTCGGAAACATCCTAGTCCAAGTACTATCCCCATAGAATACCAATTTACCGCCTGAGGATCCTATCTGCTGCAGAAAAGTATCTGTTTTGACCTCAGAACTGCCCAAATTGAGGATGACATCGATAAAACTGGGAATAGTGCCAGAAGTCAGGGCTTTTATTCGTGGCATCGTCACTGTTGGTGGCTGAACGTGTAGCCTGAGTAAACAGGCTTCTCCATTCACCAATAATTTCCTCAGATGAGGCATATTTTCCTGCTGCTGGACAAAATCCAGACGCAGGGCATCAATAAGCATAATTGTTGTCCGGGAGAATCTCGCTCTGTACTGACTCCGATCCAATCTACGCAGGCAGGGAATTATCTAGATCTGCTATGGAATTTTACAGAAAACATTTCTACTTACTGGACTTCATCGATATGCCTGGGAAAGTCCTGAAAATCTGCCTTTTCAGTGGAAGAGAAGGAAAGTGGGAAGAAGCCATGAAGGAAGATTCCAAGACTGAAGAGAAAAGCCGACAGTTGCACTAAGTAGATTGTTGAAATTTGCATCTTTGGTACTTCACAAGGATCTGAGAATCACTTTTAGATTGCACACATCACTAAAAACAAGGATTTTACACTAATTCTTCGAGGATACTTGAGCAGCACACCCGCCCAAACAAAAGCACTAGAAACCTTTCGCCTGCTTTGGAAGCACTTCACAAGTCAGTGCTATAACCCCTCTATTCCCCTACAATTCAAATAAAAACGGTTGAAAGATCGTCCGATTACTGTGATTCGTTTTTCCAGAAACACCTCTGAACCAAATGATTAATTTATTATCCCCCTCACCAACCAGAACATTTCAGAGCAGAATCGTAAAATGCCAATAATTCTGAATAAAATAAATTATTTTCATTATTTTGTCTCAATAAAATACAAATCAATGCACTCTTCAACATAATTTAGTTAGGGAATTCACCAGCTCCCGGGACTGTAAAACAGTTTATTAAACTTTCAATGCGATCTTGAGGCACTTATTTACATTGTATTACTATCCATTTCACTCGCAAATACTCTTCAATGCCTTTATAATTTGGCCAATTTGGAGTGTTTTCGTGCAGGAACAGCTTGAGATTGATGCTAGTGCTCGTGTTCTGCCTTGATGAAGATTTTCTGACGAAATATATAGATGAGAGGGATGGCAAAGGATAGGAGCAGAATACAAATGAATAGACACACCCAGGAGATATCACAGTCAGCCCCATTGCAGTTTAAATCCACTCTGTGACGGACAGGGATGATTCTTGGCTGGGGAATTGTGTCATCGATCTCTCCACTGAGAAGAGGTTGACCCACATCCCTCTCGTCTACGCTCAGTGGATCACAAACTAAAAAAAAAATCAATAAGAAAAATCATTGAGCGTTATGCCCTAAACACACTTACGACTTAAGTCGAGAGACGCCTTAACGCAATTATAATCATAATAATCATTTCACTAAATTCCCATCCGTTTCCCACTAACTAAACAGTTTATCGACTTAAACTGAAACGGATTAGTCAGAAATTGATGGAAATGTAATCTATAAATCATTATTTATTTAGTCGTAAGTGTGTCTAGGGTCTAGATTTTTGGGGACGAGAGTATCCATTGAAAATTTAAGAAAAAAATTGTTTTTCGAATTTATGTAATCTGTAATTGATAGTTATCATACTTATTGGCCCCGAGAGGTTTTTCCTTATTCTGGTCTAGAAATATTAAAAAAAAAGTCACAATCTCTGCAAGTAAGCAGAAAATCGAAAATTCACGATTTTTGACCAAAAATATCTTAGCTCAGGAGTTAATTAGGATCCTGCAAAAAATATCCTAGATTTGGACATCCTTATAGTTTGTAATTATCCAGAAGAATCGGATTTTTAACGATTCTAGATAGTCTAAAAAATTGTTGTTTCCATGGGTACCCAGAGTCCCAAAGGAGACGAAAGAGTTAAGCTCTAATGCCCTAGATTGTAGGGCATTAGAGCTTAAATAGACTAAAGCTTATCCCGGAGAATATTTATAGCCTGTAAAATATGAATTTAAAGATTTTTCTCAAACCGTTATACGCACTTCAGACCTAAAAGACTTAGCCATAAGGCTTAACTTCTCTAATTTCTTGTCAGTCAAAAATTTTTGGAAAATTTTGACTTAGAAGTGGTTTATTAAGGGGAAATAATCTACATATTTGAATCTGAAGAACTATTAAATTGGTTGCTATTCATGATTTTCACAACTTCGGAAACTGGGCTAAACCTCTAGTCTGAAGACGGTCTTATACCGTCTTCAGACTGGAGGTTTAGCCCAGGTCCCGAAGGTCTCAAAAATCTAAATAATAAGCAATTTTATTGATTTTTCAAAATCTATTGGATCATTTGCCTATAATATCCAATTCTAAGCAACAATTTCCTAAAAAAATAGATAGATAATTTATTTCATCAACAATGTCTTAATAGCGCGTTACAGTAGGATTTTTGTGAGATGTTTGTGACTTTGCGTCCACCGCCGTCTTAGCGTTGGTGTCCAACCTCCAGGGCAAAACGCTAACGTGTCCAATAAAATAAATTGAATTATCTCGGCTACCAAGCAACCAAGTAAGAAACTAGATTCCCCTATGTCAGAAATGTGTTAGATAGTTCATTACAAAGAAAGGTAAACTATCAGTTATTATTATTAAAAAAAAATCGTGCCTGATAAGAAATTAGAGGAGTTAAGCCAGATGGCTAAGCCTTATACGGGCTTCAGACCTAAAGCTTAGCCAAATGGCTTAACTTCTGTAATTTCTTATCAATTACGATTTTTTGGAAAAATTTAAATTGGGATTGGATTATTAAAGATGAATGACCAATTAGGCTCTTAAAAAGCAACGAAATTGCCCGCTATTTAGGATTTTGAGACCTTCAGAAACAAGGCTAAACCTCTAGTCTGAAGACGTTCTTATGCCGGCTTTAGATTGGAGGTTTAGCCCAGTTCCCGAAGGTCTCAAAAATCTTAATAACAAGCAATTTTATTGATTTTTCAAAATCTAATGAATCATTTTCCCTTAATGTCTAATCCTTAAGAACAATTTCCTAAAAAATCGTGCTCGATGACGAATCAGAGGAGTTAAGCCAGATAGCTAAGCCTTAGGTCTGAAACCTGTATTAGGTCTGAAGCCCGTATTACGCAATGAGGGCTTAGGGTCATCGATTAGAGGTCGTGGCATAAATTTTCTTCACCTAATATTTCACTACCAAATTTTACAGGCTAAATATTATCGAAGTTCAGCCTGAGTTTATATGGAACTTTATGGCTCTGGCACACCTTTTAGCTCGGTATAATTTCATAAAATCAAAATTCGCATTCCGTTTTCTCTCAAAATATTTGCATAAGTCTATCTTACTCTTTCGACCTGAAATTCGACTGAACTAAATTTAATTTGGTCTGATGTTCAAAAGAAGAAGAAGAGTGCAATAAAGTGGGATAGATATATGCAAAGCTTTAAAGAAAGAAAGCATGTGAATTTCGTCTTCATGAATTTTTCCCGATCTAAAAGGTGTGCCGGAGCCATTAGAGAGTAATTTGCTAAAAGTCGAACATACTGAAAATCGGACACATATGAAATTGAAATTGAAAGTTTATGAAGTTTAACGAGACCTGCCTAGACTATAAATAACTTTGTCCGATATTCCACGATGTCCGAAATTCGAAATTTCACTCTATCCAGTATCACTTTCTGATAAAAATTTTGAAAATTAGAATGTTTGTTAAAAAAAATTAAATATTTTAACAATATTTAATAAACAAGAGCAGTTTTGTAAAAATCCACCTATTCTTTTAGCTCTTAAGCCATGCTTAAAGGGGAATCCAAATCCGTCCCGTGGGCAACCCATCCTTTTAGACAAGTCTTTGTCTTTCCCTCACAGGCATAATGGGCAACGGTCAGAGCTTGGCGCTCAATTCAAACTCACAGTCATTAGAGCCCTCTGCCGATCTATCGATCGACAGAGAGAGACATTCAGTATGGCTCAGGGCTCGTAAGCCCTGAGTCCTCAAGAATCTCCACTGTAAAGCCCCGTGGCTTTACAAGTTGGGTTTTTGAAATGAGGGACAATGTACTATTGAAGCGGATCAGCAGTCCAAAATTACAAGCAAAATGTCCAAAATTACAACCAAGCTGTCCAAAATTACAGTCAAATTCCTATCCTTATTTTTATTGATTATTGAATGTATTTAGATTAATTTTAGAAAAGCAAAGGCGATAAAATACTTTACAAGATTTCCAACAACATTCTTGAAAAGGAAATAACAAAAATACTTCAATTTCTAAAAGGCGTAAAAAGAGAGGAAACTGATTAAGTTATTCTATCAGGTAAAAAAGTATTTTTTAAGGCTCGGACAAATTGTTTTTAAAATGTGTTTTCATTGATTTGTTGGATAAATTCGGTTTTCTTGCCAAATCAAATCATGTTGATGATGAAGAGGAAAGTCCTATTACTTAAACAGTTGGAATAGGTGGAATAATAACTATAGTAAGTAGCTGTTAGATTTTGGATCTCTTAAAAAAAAAGCTACCCCGGACTTCCAGGATCTGAAGTCTGTTTTATCTGACAGAACAATTGGTAAAATTTCTGGAGAAAGACAGGAGGAGCGCCACTAGTTTCTTTCATCAGAGCATGTGAAAAGGGATGAGTAGGGGAATTCTGTAATTTTCGTGGCATTGTCACGCGTGAGTTCGAAACCTGACAATGCCAATCGAGCTCTTTTTGTCATATCATATGAGTTTGAAAATGCAATTTACTGATTTTTTAATGAAATGCCTTTACATAGTGATATTATGCAAAATTCTGTCTTAATTGAATTGTTTAAGAACATTCATAGTAATTTGAATAGATAGAAATCTCAAATACGACTTTTGATAATGTGACGTGAGCTCAAATGACAATGTCACGACCATAGAATCGCATTTTCGAAAAAGCTCTCCTAAGATTCAAACCCAATTTGTAATGGCATTGCCAGAGCGTTACAGAATTCCCCTTCAGTAGGGGAATTCTGTAATTTTCGTGGCATTGTCACGCGTGAGTTCGAAAAATGACAATATCAATCGAGCTTTTTTTATCATATCATATGAGTTCGAAAATGCAATTCATTGAATATTTAATGAAATCCCTTTACTTGATGATTATATGAAAACACAGTCTTTCCGTACAGAAGTAGATCTTGAAAAATTCGATCGAAAATCTATTTGAAGTTCCAAAAAAGAGACTTTCTTACTTCTTAATACTTTCGCAAGGTGGCGGAAGTTACATCCTGTTCGAATTTCGAAGTGCTCAAGTGTCAAAATGTGACGGTCTTCACATTGTTGCGAGGAAAAAAACTGAACAACGACGTTTACTTTTCTCGCCCAAGTATTTAATCACTCCATAATCACTGAGTAACTGTTTTGCGAGCTTTTTAGTGTGATATTTGATAAATTTTCCCCTCCTTGTTCGAAAATTTAGTATGAAAATTCGAAATTGAATTTGAATTCTTCGAATTTAACGACTTTTTGTGCAAATAGAGTTCCATTTACCTTTCATCCAAGACACTATTAGAGAATCAAAATCTACTTGTGATCGGGCTCAGTATGTCTTGGTTGATTTTTTTAACAAAATTCATTGTCATTTGAATTGCCAGAAATCTCAAATATGTGACTTCTGACAATGTCACGTGAGTTGAAATGGCAATGTCACGGCTACAGAATCGCATTTTCGAAAAAGCTCTCCTGAGATTCAAACCCAATTTGTCATATGGCATTGCCAGAACGTTACAGAATTCCCCTCCAGGAAGCTCTTATTACTTGGAGTTTCTCAAGCGTCACACCGAAATGTAAGGAAAAGGATAGTAGAAAGCTTAATCGGAATACCGGGAATACCCATTGTGTACAGTAAAAAAAATTAACAATATTATAGTGTGTAATCTTTCACACGACTATTATAGTGTTAAATTCGGAAAGTGTTAAATTTGGAAAAAAATGTTTAATTTAAAATTTGTTTAATTTAAAGTTGTTGAATTTCAAGTTTTTGAATTTGGAGTTTTTTAATTTAAAAATTGTTGAATTTTTGTGTGTAAACTCAAAAATTTTTGAATTTTCATTTCATTTATTTTAGTTTTGTTTTACCTTTTTGGGCATTTGTAATGTTTTTTCCTGTACTTTTCATCCTCCCTAATGCGAGATAATTACATCTGATGCTCGGATCAACACGATATACTTATTATACATATAAATATTTAATGTTCTATATGACTTTTGCGCAATGAAAAGCATCTCGACTGAAGTATATGTCTTAAATGGAAATTCAACAATTTTTACACAACTTTTGTTTAAAAATTCATCAACTTTTGTATGAAAATTCAACAACTTTTGTTTGAAAATTCAACAACTTTGGTTGAAATACACAAAGCTTCACACTATAATAGTGTGAAATATTATGATCAAACTATAATAGTGTTAATTTTTGATCATGTGACAAAAAATACCATAAAGTTGTGTATTTTTCACACTATAATAATGTGGAAAACTATAGTCATACTATAATAGTGGTAATTTTTAGAATTTTTCAACAGTTTTAAATTACAAAATATTGTTGAAATTTTTTTATGAGTATAATAGTGACAAATTTTACACAGATCGCAATTAAATAATTAATTTATCCGATTTCACACTATTATAGTGTTAAAATTTTACACATTTTCAAATTAAACAACGTTGTTTAAAATTTTTCAACTATAATAGTGGTAATTTTCAATCACGTGACAATAAATTACCAAATTAATTGTGCATTTTTTAAACATTTTTAAATTAAACAACTAAAATGGTCGATTTTGCACTATTAGTAGTAAAATTTTACACATTTTTTTACTGTGTAAGTAAAACGTCTAAAATTGACTGTGTCCGCCTTTCCAAAACCACCTGTCCGCCTTTTAAAAAATGTACTATTTTCTAACTTGCGTCAATTTGTCTATTATTCGAATAAAGTTTCATAACAAAAACTACTGGGATTCTGTTAAAATAATAAAATTACTTCCGATGGAGAAATGAAAAAAAAATATTTTAAACATAAAAAGGCTTTCAAACTTTTTCTACAATGTCCGAAATTCCAAATTTTACCTTAAAGTCTGTATTTTTTTTAGGAAAATCAAGCTTTTTTAAGTAGAAAACAAGTTCTACTTACCCAATTCCTCATCTCGATACTCGTTGGTACTTAATTTGGTACTGAGGATTATGTCGTTAATTGACGTGGACGTTTTCGAGCATTCAGAATTGCTTACTGAAGCTATTATTAACTTTTCATTTAATTCACCATTTGCCAGACTTTCTGGTTCCTCCTTGTCCTTCGTTGGACTCGACGCACCGCTCTTATGTACTCCCGGAAGTGTCTCCAGGAGGACACTGTGGGGAGTCAGGGGTATTCTGATAACACTTCTTGCAAATATCTCATTATCCCGCTCGATCTTATTCAATCGTTTCAATTCAGACAGCTGCAATCAATCAAGCAGTGAGTCAGGGCAGTTTCTGCCACGAATCGAGGTCACACTTACTGGACAATTGAAGCGCAACGCAATTGCCTGGAGAGTATCATTCTCCTGAACCTGGGCTTCCAGTGTTGCAATCTGTGGTGAGCGTACCCGACGCATCGGGTAGTGGTCAGATTCTTGCTGCAGAGGCTCGTAATCCCCGGAATTTGGGGTATTTCTTACTCTGACCCAGTAAAAAAATAAGTAAACAAAAGGTATTTCCAACACTGCCAGGAAGTTAATTCTCACCTTGTTCGTTTCATTGTGGCTGTATCTGGAGCTTTGATAATGTGATGCCTGCAGAAGTATGCTTTCCTATATAAAAATCTATCACTGGGACTCACAATTTTACTTCATATTGGTAGTTTTTAGGATTTATTTGGTAAAAACAAAAAAAAATGCGTAGAGACCAGAGTAACCTGTCAAAATCAGCCGTTCTAGGATATACTACTTTTCAATGTGAATGCAATCAAGGTCTCTGTGTCTAATAAAAACTTGAATTTCCTTGTTTTCAAATGATTTTGACGAATCCTTGCAATATTTATCTATAGAAAACTATATTATTTCAATTTATTTAAAACAATCATGCTTGAAAATCATGTAAATATAATAAATATAAATGCGAAAGATTAACAAGAATATTCGTTTTATTTTGAATTTTATAGCACTTTATTTCGTGTTCTTTCGTTATAAACAGCCGATGCCATTCGCACTTGAAGCGCTTTTTTCCCGCTACTTTTGACACCTAACCTCAAAGATACTCACCTAAAAGTCCACATTGCTCTAAAAATTTTCTATTTTCTCCGTAAAATCTGTGCATTTTCGTCTTTTAACAAACATATCAAGTAAGTTTATTTCCCAAATTAGAGTCCACAATGCCTTCTGAGTCTTCTTGCGTGCTGCGTTTTGCGAAATTGACTGAACACGCTTTTGCCCCAATGAAGGGCTCCGCAAAAGCTGCTGGATTTGACCTAAGAAGGTAATTATCATCTAGATTTATTTCTTTTCTTCTACTAATAATATCCAATTATCAATTTTACAATAGTGCCTATGATTGCGTGGTCCCTGCACGTGGGAAAGAACTCGTAAAGACAGACATTCAGATTCAGGTTCCGGAAGGCTGCTATGGCAGAGTGGCACCCCGTTCTGGGCTGGCTCATAAGAATTTCATTGATGTAGGAGGTGAGTAACACATTTTTGATAATCTACCGAATTTACTTTAAAATTATGAGTTCAAAATCATATTGCTGCTAGGAAAACGATTGATTATAACTTCCGGCTTATCTTCCAGCTGGTGTCATTGATGAAGATTACAGAGGCAACGTAGGAGTGATCCTTTTCAACCATTCCGACCTGGATTTCAAAGTAACCAAGGGAGACAGAATTGCCCAATTGATCTGCGAGAGGATTTTCTATCCGGATATCGAAGAGGTCCAGTCTCTCACTGAAACTGAACGTGGAAGTGGAGGATTTGGCTCAACAGGAACCAAATAGAAGACTCAAGTTCATGTCCATTCTCTATATTGGATTCCCAGAGGATTCTTTGTTGAAATTTAGAAGAAATTTCAGCAAGATTCCTATTCTCGAATTCCTTTTGGAAAAATTGTCTACCTCTCGGCGTTTATAGATCTCTGAATTAATTTCCCGCCAAAAATGGCAAGAAAAATGCTCCCAAGTGAATAAATGTTTAATTTTCTGTAAAAGACGCGTTTTCTTTGGGCAGTCCCAGTGGGAAAAATAGATCTGGTGGACTTCAAGGCTATGTGGAATGTCTCAGAAAATGTATTAGGTTGCGTCACAATATCAATACTCAGAGATACAGATGAAATTTCAGCTCCATCCCAGTCGCAATTCTGAATTTCTGTAAAAATGTCTCTTGGGATTTATGTAACGCATAATTTCCCATCCCCATCGCATTTTTATTCGTCATGGTCATCGTGGAGAAAGGTGCTAATGAACAGTCAAGAAGTTATCTGAGAATATGGGAGTTTCTATTCTCTTGTCTCACCCAGCAAGAAATCTCTCTTGGACGGAACTTTGGGTACTTTGCATGAAATTAGAATGTCGAATTGGGAAGCAATAAGTCAATGTACGCGGATTTTGGTGCTGAAATTTTATGCGTCTGCTTGTCTGGCGGTGATCGCCAAAAAATCTTGATTGATATGCTTTTGTTTGGGAGATGTGAATTTTTATTTAGGAAGGTTGTTGGCAAGTTATCCATGGACCCGGTGATGACGCAAATTCAAAAAAGACTCATCGGCCTGTCAAGCTAAAGAGAGAAAGACATTTCCCTGAAGAAATGGGCCGAAAGTTGAGGAAAAAAAATCCCTCTAAAAGTTCAAAGACAAAGAACTGTGGAGGAAATCATTTAAAAAAATTTGTTTTTAACAAAGTTCATAGGGGAAAGTGGGGCACCTTTGAAATTGAGATTTTTTTTTACCTATTTTTAAAAAAAATTGAGCCTTATTGTGATATAATTTAGCTGCACAAACATATCCCAATTTCAAAGCTACCCCACTTTCAAAGGTGCCCTGCTTCCGCAATTTGAATATAAAAAAATATTGCAAAAGACATGGTTTACTGTATTATCACACTTGCACATTAAAATTTTAATATGATTCACATTAATTGTCGCTGGTGAGAGTCCAAATGTGTAATTTGTATGTTTGAATATTTTTTTATATTTAAAATTTGATCTATTTGTTGATAAAAAGGTAGACTTGGCCCGCAAAATTTGATATAAATTGATTTATAGCATTAATGCGAAAAATTAATGCGATTTTCTCATTAATTTTTTAATGTGAAAAATATTTATGCTTTAGGTAAATTTAAACTTATTTTTACAGGCCAAGTTAGTCAAAATCTCATAGTTTTACTTTGTTTCTGGTTTAATAAAGTTAATTAAGAGATATTTTTCACTTGGACATAATTATCTACTTTTTTGTATAAGATGATAAACACTTATGAAATAGCCCTCGGGGCAGATGTAACCACTCTTCCATGGCGGGATAAAACTATTGATGATTTTTCACTGATATATGGATAATTGTTAGATGAAAAAGTATTATAATGATATTCCTAGCAATATTGCCATTTGGATGTGCGATTGCATAAATTTTGACTCTATCACAAAAATTGCATAAAAAAGTCGATTAAAGCCTTTTTTCTTAAGGTTTAAGTGACATATTTAACATCAGTGGGCTTCAGTGTATCAATCGAAACAATATTTGGTATCTCCAGTTTAACCTTTTAACGACGAGACAGACGGTTTTCGCTGACCGAAAATCACCAATGAAAATGAAACCGATAAAGAAAACTTGTTAAACGTCTTACATCTAACCTTCGAAAAGCCAACAGAGTCTAATTTAGTGTATTTTTTATGAACGATAGGGACAAAAATAACTAAAAATTTTAAGTAATTTTTCTGACGAAACCAATAACAGATTATTCATTCTAATGAAAAATATTGTGTTTGAGTATTGTAGTCTGTTTTTCCAAAACGATTTGACTTTAAAAAAACTGGAAGTATAAAAAATAATTAAAATTAATTTTCATTAGGAGAATTTAAAAATTCGTAATTTTTGAGCTTAAAAATTTACTATACAGCAAATAGCTGGAGACTTTCAAAAAATATCCTAGATTTCTTCAACCTTCTACTTTACAATTATATACAAACATAAGAAAAAAAAAATTTTAGGTGGTCAGGAAAAATTATTTTCTTTATGGGACACCGGTGTTCCAATCGTCCTTAAAGGGTTAAAATTTCGCTTTTAAAACTGATGCCAAATAGTACCCCAAAAGGCCGGGGCACGTGTAGCCAATGTGTCATACTTTTTTCATTATCCTCTCTAGGAAAAGTCAAGGATTTTAGAGCTTTGAACTACACGGTTTTATAACCCTTTAAGGACGATTGGAACACCGGTGTCCCATAAAGAAAATAATTTTTCCTGACTACCTAAAGTTATTTTTTTTTCTTATGTCTGTACATAATTGTAAAGTGGAAGGTTGAAGAAATCTAGAATATTTTTTGCAAGTCTCTAGATATTTGCTATGTAGTAAATATTTAAGCTTAAAAATGGCGAATTTTTAAATTCTCAAAATCAAAATTGATTTTATTTATTTTTTATACTTCTATTTTTTTTAGCAAACCCCTTTTGGCAATAAAAACTGCACTACTCATAAGTAATATTTTTCATTAAAGCGAAAAATATAATTCATTGGTATTGTCAGAAAAATAACTTGAATTTTTGGGCTATTTTTGTCCTTATCCTTCATAGAAGCACAAAATATACCGAATCAGGCTCTGTTGGACTTTCCAAAATTAGATGTAAGTCTTATCATTGATTATGTTTCTCAGTTTAATTTTAATTGTTGATTTTCAGTCCGTAAAAAATGTCTCGTCGTCAAAGGGATAAAGCCAATATCCTAATACTACTTATGAATCATAAAAATATTAGACAAACCTTACCATTTTATTTAGCCGCTAAGATCCGATTTTCAGAGACCTTTTTGAAAAAAAAAAATACTTTGCGATAAAATAATATATTGCGATGAAATAATATTTTGCGTTAGTAGACAAGGTGAAAGGAACACCTATTGACACTTTATAAGAACTCGTTTCAGGACCTATTAACACCCTACTCTGTACCAGTTGGAATATGAAATTTGAGCACTTATTCTTATCAAAAAACGTAGATTAATGAAAAAATGCCATATTATACTTACATTTTATTAGACAATAAATAAATTTCAACATTTTGACAAAAGTGTCAATAGGGGTTCCCTGTCGAAGAGGTGTTTGTTCGACCCTAAAGCTTAATTTTAGGAAATTGAAGTGCCTAAAAATACTCGTATGTAATTTAAACTTTTATCAAATTTCAAATTAAAAGATTTTATTTTGTCTATTTAATTAAGTAAAAAAAAGAAATTTCCAGTTTTTTGTTAAATTGTTAACCACAAATTTTACGGTGTTTATAGGGGGAAGTGGCGCACCTTTGAGAAATTGGGATTTTTCTCATATGCTTAAGTGGAACTGAGCCATATCCTAATGTAATTTAGCTTCTCAATCTGTTTATGCAGCTAAATTATATCACAATAAGGCTCAATTTTATTTAAAAATAGGTGAAAAATCTCAATTTCAAAGGTATCCCACTTTTAAAGGTGCCCCACTTCCCCCTGCTTTGTTATTTCTTAGAATCTAGATAAGACCAGCAATTAGCTAGCATTTGTATTAAATATTGTGAGATTAAAATAACCGAGGTCCTGGACAGCGAGTATAATACCGCTACTGGTGGTTGTGGCCCAACAAGGATTCTCTTTTGCGTTCGAAGTCACAGCTGAAGAACAACTGATTGTCTCTGCGAGAGCGTTATGCCAAGGGAAGGCAAGTGCTCCCTTCCCATAGTCTTACAGTAGACTCTTCGATATCCAGCACTTCGATATCCGGGTGACAGCTGCCAAACACTGGCGGTTGATATATTCAAAATTATTTTCACTAAACATGAAGTTTGTCCAGAGTGAATTAAAGTATTATTAACATTGTATCGAAGTTTTTAATACACAATTGTGATAAAAAATGAAACATAAGCACACCATGAAGAAAATTCTCTTTTTCTTTGTCAGACAGAAAATAAATTCACACTGCACAAAATAGAAAAACCGTTGATCATTCAAAAAACCTAAATGTCATTTGTCCCCCAGTCAGCCGGATATCGAAGAGTCTACTGTATGTCTATTGGAAGGCAAGCTCGTGGTGATAAGGATACACACCCTTCACCTCCCACTCAGAGGGCTAACCCTAGGGACAAGGCATTTTGTGTACCCAATCAGTCTTCAGAAGAATCCAAAATAACGGCATGGCCTTTAGCCGCGGAACACGTCTTACAATAATAAATCTAAAATTTAAATTCCTCCTATAAGATAATATAAATACATGTGATTATGAAGGAATCACTCCTAATAATCAAGAATATGCCATAAGCTCTTTTACCCTACCCACCCTACCCCATGTATTTAAATGGTGTTTAAATGTATTTAAACTCGTGATTATATTTATATTTTATTTCTAATAATAAACACAATTTGCATGATTTTCTAAAATATTCTTTCAAATTATAATAATGAAATTAAATAAATGTCTTGTTATTCAGTTACAAAACATAAACAAAACATTTTGTAGAAATTCCATTAAACCATATTTATTTTTATAAATAAACTTCGAAGGGATGAAATAAACACTCTTTAATAAGAACATCTCAAAGTCTGTCGTGTCCCAAAGCAAAACCTTGCCCGAGCGTTTCCCTGATATAGGGCCTCATTAGAATGCATTCAACGGACATTCTGACCTCACTAAATTTCAGGTGTATGGTGTGTGAGGACGTTAAATTGAAATTAATTGCGAGAATAAGGAGAATAATCACGAAAATAGCCACAAGAGCTTTAGATGGTAATTACCATTAAAATAATCACTCACTCCTCTATTTAAGTACAAGTCCAGAGTCCCAATCAATGCTTCCTCCGAAAAAAAAAGCGAGAGCAGGTTTGTATTTCTGTGCCCTCAGGTTCTTCTCCATCGCATCTCTCGCTGACTTTCACGTAATTGCAAAAGACCAAGTGCACCAATAGCTGGTCAGGGAATCCTTTTTGGACTGTGTGCACATTAATGAGGCTCCGTCATCTTTTGGGTGTCTCTCAGTCTGGCGGGGCGAGATCCCGGAGTCCAAGCATGGACCAGGATGGGAAAAAGGCAGAAATGGAAGTGGGCAAGAGTAAGAAAAAGCCATTAAAAGGCTATTAAGAGAGTGACCACGCAGAAAACATTTTTATTTGTGCTGGTGCATAATTTCAGCCCGCGACGCTCTTGTGAGACAAGTTCTTTGGTTGTTCTTGCATCCCAAGTGTCTGCCAACTTTTTTTTTTACCATCTCAGTCCTCTCAATCCTCTCTTGCCCATTCCCTTCAATCTGCACAACACACAAATTGCATTTTGCCTCGCAGTCCAGTGGCAATAAAAATATACCCACCCTCCTGTCCCGCTGATCCCTGTCTGGGCCGGAGTCGCGAGGAACATGCCCCATTTGGGAATATGTGCACAATGATAATCATCATGTGTTTCGTCTCTTGTTCCTGGCTGCCGTTTTCACCCATCAACCCAAACACGGACTGATTGAACACCTGTCGAGAGACACGACCGGAGAATGGCGAATAAGGCGATTCTCGCCAAGTCTTCTGCCCCTGTTTCTTCAGCCTTTTTTGCACTTGCCCTCCAAGTGGGTGCGAAGAAGATTTATCGCTCCTCCATGCCTGGAGAAATTGCCTTCCTCACTGTCTCGTCAGCTCCAGACAACTTCACACTTCACGCCCATTTCCGCGCAAGCTCGCGCACATTTTCTTCGGGATTTTTATTAAAGCACGATCACCACTCAATCACCTAGCACAGTTCTCTGTTCTCTTGGCATTTCAGGCTACAAAATCAGGTAGCAAATTCCCATTAATTTATTACTGATTTGGTAAAAAATCGCATTGAATGGACATGAAGGTGAATCAATCCTTAGGGGAATGTAGGCATGGTTCGCACACAGTGAACCTTCAAACAATACGAATTTTCTTTTGTATGCAAAGAGTTGGTTTACCATTCATTATCTCGTCTCATGAATTTAATAATTATCTATCTTATGGGTAAGAAATGACGAACTAGCTAGATCTTTGCAACCAAAGAGAAAATTCGCCTTGTTACTAAACCTACCAAGACCCGATCAAATTGATCGGTTTAAAATTAACACATAGTTCAACGGTACAATGTCACTATCAAACTTTATGAATTTCTTAAAATATGCATGTAATATATTTTTTAAAGTTTAAATTTTAATTTTTTGTTTTTTTTCCAAGACAAAATCGTTGAGTATCCTACCCTACCGCGATTTGTCATTTGACCGAAAAACGACCAAAAACGATCGGTAGGTTTAGTGTTAAAGGTTCATTATGTGCAAACTCTGCCTATATTCTCCTATCAACTTTTCCGTGGAAAGAAGTACCAAATATTTTGATTACTGAATTATAAAAGAAATCTATAACAAAAGAAAACTTATATTTGAGTTGAGCATTAATTAAAAAAAGGAGATAAAATAATGCAAAATATTCCATTTTGTACTCTAACTAAATGCATGATCTCTGCGCATAATACTACAGATTTATTTACGATTTATTTACGGGGTAGCACCAAACACTGCGATTTTTTAATCAGATATTCGACTTCTAAGGACAAGACCTACAGGAATTTATAGACACTATAGGGATACTTGTCTACTGAAGAATTGGTTCAGATAGTCCAAGTAGTTTAGAAATACAAATTAATGTTTGGTGCTACCCCGTGTTTGGTGGTGCCCCAGTTTCCCCTAATACATACAGTGGCGAACAAAATAATAGAATCAGTTTGCAAAGCTTATATTTTTTTTAACTTTTGTATTTTTTCCCAAGTTGTTGATATAATTCTGGAATAGAAATCTCCAAGTTATTAGAATCGTGGAGTAAGTATTGTTTTGGCCGCTAGAGGTCTCTATTTTACACAGAATACGTCAATAGTGAAATTCAGTTTGGCCGAAAAGATTGGAAAACTGATGGTTCCTCAATATGGCTTTATTTAAACTTATCCTATTTATAGACCACATTCTTTCATTTAAATGAAAGTGGTCCTATCGTGTTTTTCAAACCTAATTTCACTATTAATCTATTCTGTGAAAAATAAAGACTTCTAGCGGCCAAATAATACTTATTTGTTGTAAGGTAATTATTTGAGCATTTCTATATCAAAATTACTTAAACGAATTGGAATAAACAAAAATGCTAAAGGTAATAGTGGTCTTTGCAGAGGTGATTCTATTATTTTGACCGCCACTGTAATAGTTAGTTCCGCCCATAATTTTAGACCACGCACTCTTTAAAAGTTACGGTCAAACGATACAGGTCAATTTTTTGAATTTTCAATGTTTAAATGGGAATTACTATAATAGCACTCTTCTCGAAGTAAATTCCTTCAATGATTCAGATCTAACAAAGAACACAGCGCACTGAAGAAAGAGTGGCAAAGTGTCCCATGCTTTCCGAAATGCTTGAACTTGTGACATCGATTCTATATACAATAAAATACTTACGCATGATTTACCGGTTCACAGTTAACCAATTGCTGGTCTTGCCCTAATGGCCAAGACATACTTACGACTTAAGCGGAGAGATAATTAACGTAATTATAATCAAAATAATGATCAGATTACATTTCCATCAGTTTCTGTCTAATCCGTCTTTCGGCTTTAGTCAAATGCTTAGTGGGAAATTGATGGCAAATTTAATTAAATCATTATTTTGGTTATAATTACGTTAAGTCATCTCTCCGCTTAAGTCGTAAGTGTGCTTAAATCAAGGGCATAACTTAATTCTCAGGAGATCCGTCGTCATTAAAGCCTATCGATCGCCTTCACTGAAGTCTTTCTTAGACGACTTTGTCTCCTTGAAGCATAAGGTCGGCTGCAAGACATTTTCCAATCTAAATCGTATCCTTGCGAACCGGATGATCAGCCCAACAATGTATATTAAGGTGCATAGCGAAAGAAATATTTTTATAAATTCTTAGCCCTAATAAATTATATTAGGTGAGATTCTTAACAATCTCACCTACTATAATCCTAACAAAATTTCATGAGGTCCGATCGACCTCAAACTTGGCCAAAATGTGTTTCAGCACTTCCTGATCACGAATATATATGTGGCTATTTTACGTTCCCGGCCGGCCGGCCGCTCTTTGGAGCTTAATAGCTCCTAAACTAAAAGAGATATCGACTTGCGGTTTTCGGCAAAGGTTATATATCGGGTGAAAATTGCAACATAGTGCATTTACCCCCCACCCCCCACCCCTCCTTCCGCCATTTTGAAGACCCCCCTTTTTTTGTTTTCTCAATAGCTCAGCTCCTATGGCATCGAGCGGGCTCAAATTTTAGTATGTTATAGCTGGGCCTCAGAGCTTTCCATCAATACCAAACTTAAGGTCCCCCGACCCCCCTGACCCGAGCTATAAGGGTCCAAAAAAAAATTCTTAAAATGGCCATAACTCCGGTTCTAATTGTCAGAATTTAAAAAGTGAGGGCTTTTTGGAAAGCTCTCGTGAAATGCCACTTCCCCTTCTAACATCACAAGTTCATAAAACCACCGCTAGGGGCGCTATTATTAAAAAGAAAATTTTTAAATCTTATAAGTTAAATAACTCAAAAATTCCATTGTGCATCGGGCTGAAATTTTAGTATGTTGTAGCCGTTGATTATACCTATCAAACAAAAAAAAACTTAAGTCGATCCATAACCCGTGACCCGAGCTATAAGGGGTCAAAGTTCGAACATTGACCGGCCTCTATCTCCGGTTCTAACTAACATAGCGACCTAAATTTTACCTTTCTGGTTTCGTCTCAATGAGCACTTTCAGATGGAAGTTCAAAAAGTCACCACAGGTGGCGCTGTGATAGCGTCAAAATTCATCGAAATTCAAAGTCACTTTTCTCAAAAACGGCATTGTGCAAGTTAATGAAATTTTAGTATGTTGTAGTCCAGTCTAGGACGTTTCCAAAATGGTGCGTATGTGCGCTGTGGTTTCAATAGAACCGGAGATATGAGGGGTCAAAGTTCACGAAATTCAAAAAATCATATCTCCGGTTCTATGTGACCTATTTTGATGAATGAGGGCTTAAACGAAAGATCTCACCAAATGCTACAACTTTCTAGAATATTTGAACTTCGTGGGACCAACACCAGGGGCGCCACAGTCGAAAAACCAATTTCAATATCACATAACCTCAATTATCTCGACTGTCGCTGAACCGATTTTGATGATTACTTCAACATAATTGTAGAGCACATTTGTCTCTACATTTCGTCCATACATCATTTTCCACTCAGACTACACTATCACTCCGATTTTGCCGTTTAAGTGTGAAAAAATTGATTTTTCCCATAATAACGCTTTGAAATCACTCAGATGCCAATTTGACTGCCTCTACTCCACCAAGACACTTAAAATAAGGTTTTAAATGGAAAGTCCCACAAAATACAACAATTCTTTGATAAAGTTGAAGTTCATCAAATGAACACTTGGAGCGATCTGGTCGAAAAAAAGAGTTCAGAAACAAAAAACCTCGATTATCTTGGCTTCTGAGTAATCGATGAGATCATGTTCTATGGAAAAATTATAGAGAACATTCTGGTCTACATTTCACCCATATAACACTTTTCTGTCAGTTCATCCAAATCCTTGATATTTTGGTTCAAATACAAAATTTGTATAATTTCACGAATTTGATTCAAGATAACTGAATGGCGTCTCCCAACTTCAGCTCTAAATCGAATTTGCATGCACTCCGAGTTAGCTCACGTTAAGAATCTCACCTACATAAGCCGGTTAGGATTATCTGTCCTTTTATTAAAATTATATAATATATTAAACACTCTAATATTCTTATATGAATATTTTCGATCTCATCTTTCTTTTTAATTTAATTTTCTCGCTAAACCTATTTGAATAATTATAATTTTAAATCCAGATACACAGTGTCAGTGATGAGATTGATATCGCGGTGGAATGGGTGGAATGAAACCTCAGGGTAATACTACAGAGAGGACGTTCCAATATAAAATCTGTGCCAGTTTTCATGTAAAATAATTTTCTTCAAATTGAGTAAAATGAGTGTGATCGGCACTGACTTCTCGGGCGATGTATAAGCACTTCTATAACGAATTCAATTATTTCACGCCTTTTTTTTTATAGATATCGTTATCAAATTGATGATTGCGTGAGGTTCACCAAAAAATCGGAAAAGATATTCTCTTCCTTTTGTGGAAGAGCATTTTTTTATAGTGGCCCTCGGTGGTTGGACATCTAAAAAGAAAGTTCAAGATGTATACTCACTTCATGAAACCTTCAAATTCGAGCTTTTCATTGATCATGGAAATTTATTTTTCACTTCTTAGCACTGTACTTCATTACTAATCACTATTCACTCCAGTTATTGGCCAAAAAAGGTCATCCTGGCCTTAGGAACTGTTCACCAAATTTTATTTACACTCTGTGCACTCTGTAGAACAAATAAAAACACATGCATTGAGGAAACTTGATTATTACATTTCAATTTTTGAGATTGTTTCACTTTCTCCTTCAAAAATGTTCTAGCATATCATCTCCATAGTAATACTTAAACTTATTAAAAAGAGCGGCCACATGTCTACAAACGTCTCAAAAAAGTCAAAATCTTTTTTTTTAAGAACTAATTTACAAGAGAAGATAAAGTTATTATTAATAAACTTAATTTTAGTGAATCTGTGAACGATTTAACATATTTTTAATCGATTTGATTGAATCATTGAAATATTTTTCTTCAGTGAGCCCACATTAATGGCCTCACTTAAAATGCGGAATAGTTTTTCAAAAACTAATATATATATATATATATATATATATATATATGGAGAATAATAAAGTTAACTTTTGTTTTTCACATATAGAATTAAAGATTTATAAGTGAATATAAAGTTTTAAATATATTAAAATTAAAGATTCAGTGGTAAAAATAAAAGGATCAAATTGAGCCAAATTTGATCTTTTGGCAAAGGATGGATCAAATTAACTTGTTCTATTATGATAAAAGTGCATTCACCGTATGAAATTTGAATCACCTTTTGCAAAAGGATCAATTATGATCCTTCTATTTTTACTAAGTGTTTAGTTAGTGAATCTCTTAACAATTTGACATAATTTTAGTCTCGTTTAAATCATTGAAATATTTCCATTAGAACATTTACTATTTACAATTTAATATTTTAAGAAACCATTTTTATATTTCATTTTAGGATTGCGCTAATATTGCTAATTTTGTTAATCTTCAACATCATATTTTCAATAAAATTTAAGACTTTTGCAAGATATAAGTCTCATTTGGCCATATCCTGTTCCTACATTAATATCCCCATGCAGCTGCAAAATTTAGCTTTAGAACAATCTTTAATTAAGTTAAACCTTTTTTTAGATCAGGAAAATTTTGGAAATTTAAATCTCACATCCTAATTATTCTCAAGGGTTTTGCGTATATCCCTTTGGATCTCAAATTGAATTGAAGTTAAATGAACAAGAGAGTAGGATAAACATATGAAAAACTTTTGAGAAAGGCAGAGATAATTTTGATGAATTTTGATTTTATGAAATGTTTTTGAACTTAAACCTGTGCTAAGCATTACATTACAAGGCCAATTATAGGGGGAACTGGGGCAGTAGTAATCTGGGGTAGTTGTAAACACTGTGATTTTTTTTATTAATTTTAAGACTCCAGAGGATAAAACCCATAAGCATTCATAGATACCATGGGGATGTATGTCCACAGAAGAATTGGTCAATAAAATCCTAATACTTTAAAAATAAAAATCATTTTTCCCGAAAATGTTGATATTTCAATTATTTTGGTCATTTGGATTTCCACCTGGAAATTAAAAACTGTGTAAAATAATCGAAATGTAGCAATACCAGTTCTTTCCTACATCTTTTAGGATTATATTAATGGATTTACTAGACAAATTGAGATTCTCATTATTTCAAAAGAATTAATAATTGGTCAGAAAACAGCATTTGGGGTAGATGTAACCAGGCAATTTCAATTTCACAAAATGAGTAGGTAAAAGAGCGGGAAATTGACCTTCATGCGAAATATCTATAATTCATAGATTACGAAAAAAATTGGTGGCGCTGTGTTAAATAAAAAGTCACATGATGTCAAAATATGGGGAAAGTCCATTGAAAAATGTCTTTGATATGCATGCTTTTAGTTTTTTTGCTATTTTAATTATTCTTTGTAAAAAGTGTCATGATTTTTTGAAAAATATACAGTCTTTATATATCTCTTAAGTAATTAAAATAATCGAGAGTGGTGCAAAGTTAATTTCAAGAGTGGGAAAAAAGGTGTTTACATCCTCCCCAGAAAGTGGTTACTTCTACCCCAGGTATTTTGTGAAAAGAGAAAAATGCACAGGGACACAAATTTTATTTTTATGGAAAACTCAATTGTTTTCCAGCATCCGCATTACCCTCGACGAATTGCCTATACCCAAGGGTAAAACATGAGCTAAGAAATATTTTCCAAAAAATCACGGTGTCCTTGGAAAATCACCTCAAATTCGCATCTATCGAAAATGGTTACATGTGCCCCAGTCTCCCCTACACCGTAGAATCGTCCTCGCGAACAAAGGGAAGAGTTTACGATTTTGTTTATGCGAGGACTGGCTGGATCATTTAAGAGGAGATTTAACATGAATAGTTTATGTTGAAGATTTATGTTCAATTTGACTCAAAATTGGGGAAATAGTATTAATTTTACGATAGTAATTCATATAATATTTATAGCATCCAACGACATGACATATCAATTTCCATATACTTCTTGTTATCAAAAGAAGCAATTTGAGAGCAACTAAATAAGCTGTACATAAAATTATAATAAATTATGTTTTAACTACTACAAACCTAATAGATCATTTTACTATCAGTTTTTATTGTACTGACAGTCGTCGCAGCTTATTTGCATAGAAATAGAGATTGTTAAGATGACTCAATGGACGTCTTTGAAGGAGTTACGCGTTTTGTGAGACAGCACATGACTGCAATGGGATTGTTTAAGGCATGATTTTTTTTCGGGTGTAAATTTATTGCAGAAGAAGGGGCTTAAGGATATGTCTGGGTTTCAATTCACGCAATAAATGCAGTGTTCGCGCGGGCAGACTTTCCCACTGCGTGTCTGTCCGGCAGACAAATTGACAGTGGCCAAAAAGCTTGGGCAAGAGATGGACCCGATAAGAATAATTGTCTCGAGTACACAAACAGCATGATAAACAGCAGAGACGAAGATGGTGTATGCAGCAAACACCAAGTCTAATTACACGCGCGTGAATCAGAGTCTGGAAGATGCATAAAAGTGCAAAAGAGGAGGGTAACACAGAGACACTCAATCCAACAGGTTGTACTGTCTGTAATTTATTACACACGCAAAAGGACAGAAAAAAATTAAAATGAGATATAAAATTCGCCATACTCTCGACGCGTCGTCTTACCAATTTGTGCATTTGATTTTAATACACCACAACAGAGTTGATCTAGAAAGCTAAAGGACATTATAGATAAATAGAGATAGAAATCATGAATGTCAAAAAAAATCTTTTAAATACAAAATAGGTTATCTTCTCTAATGGCCTCTACACACTATGACAAGTTTCTTTAAAAATGCATTTTTTTAAGAAAATTTCCCCAATCCGTACAGGCAGAAACGTCAGAATTTTTAAAAAGGGTAATTTTTGACGAAAATTGCTTCTAATGTGTATGGACACCATAAAACACAGAGCCTCTTAAAGCTAAAGTGGTAAAACTCTTTCTCTAAAATGAAAGAATCATGGGTTTAAAAAAGGGCTTAAATCCCCTAAGAGCAACAGACCGCCAAACAGCCTTGTCCAGGATTCCAAGACCTTTCTAATGAGCCGTATCTTGTGCCAATCAGTTGAGCAATACGCTTTCTAGAGTTAATTAAGGCTTAATTTTGAAAAATCATTAATCGGAATGATACGAGGCTATTTTGATGTCAGAAAAAAATATATAATCAATTCAAAAATATCGTAATATTGAAAAAATATCCTTTTATTTAAGGTGGCATCAATTGGGGTATCCACCCTAATAAACTGTAAAAGCGGACTGAGAATTAGAAAGATTTTTAGACATTTTGTGTAACTTACCAACGAAAATCATGGTATAATATTCGTATTTTTTTTACTGGTGTACTGTTAACGTTTTATTATGTCGATCAATAGCTGATTAGCTCCTAAGAGTTCGCAAAACCCTGGAGAAATGCTGGGAGTTCAATATCCCCAATATCCCAGTTCATCAGTTCTTCATCGATTTTAGGCAGGCCTATACGTTCAAACCTTAGCATTAATGCTCTTAATAATGTTCACAGCTCGGACCGTTAATTAAAGCCTTAGCGCAAAGTTCCCTCACACTGTATAATGGCGTCTACACACTAGAAGTAATTTTTGCTAAAAATTGCTTTAAAAAAGGGCGTGGCTTATTTTATTCAGAGCAATGCTATGCAGTCTTGACCACTAAAAGAGCCGTTACTTAAATCGATTTTTAAAAGGCTGCAGCAGAATGGTAAGTATTTTGTTAAAATGGTAAGTAAAAAATCACAAATTGTGTATGTAAAAAATGCAAAATTGATAAGTAAAACATCAAAATTGGTAAGTAAAAATTCAAAATTGGTAAGTAAAATAATCAAAAATGATGAGTAAATAAATCAAAATTGGTAAGTAAAAATCAAGATTGGTAAGTAAAACAAAAAAATTGGTAAGTAAAAATTTAAAATTGGTAAGTAAAATAATCAATAATGGTAAGTAAATAAATCAAATTTGGTAAGTAAAAAAATCTAAAATGATAAGAAGAAAAATCAAAACTGGTAAGTAGACAAAACAAAAATGGTAAGTAAAAATATCTAAAATGGTAAGTAAGAAAATCTAAAATGGTAAGTAAAAGAAAAACAAAATTTGTAGGTAAAAAATCAAAAATGTTAAAATGTTTCACTGTTAGGACAATGTAAAATTTTCTGTGTTTTGGGAAGTTATTAGTTCTGCATATTGGGGCAAAGGGAAATTTTCAGTGTTTTTGGGAAGCTATCAGTGTCACTTGTTGAGACAAAGGAAAATATTCTATATTTTCGGAAATGATTCGGGAAATTTTCTGTGTTTTGAGAAATTATTAGTTGCACCCTGTGGAACAAAAGCAAATTTCCTGGGCAAAGGGAAATTTTTGGAAAGTTATAAAATATACTTGTACCATTTGTATCATTTTTGGTTTTTTACTTACTATTTTTGATTTTTTTACTTGCCATTTTTGATTTCTATACTTACCATTTTTTATTTGTTTTTAATTTTTATTTATGATTTGTTTACTTACCATTTTTGATTTTTTTACTTAACAAATTTCTCTTTTTTACTTACCAATTTTGTTTTCTTACTTACAAAACTTACAATTTTACTTACCATTCCAACATTTTACTTACCGAACCTAATTTTTTACTTACCAAAATTGATTTTTTTTTACTTATCAATTTTGATGTTTTACTTACAAAGTGAATTTTTTACTTACCGTTTTTACCAAATTACTTACCAAAAATGTTTTAGCCTTTTTAAAATAATATTGCGCTAGAGGAGTTTAGTATACACACGTGAATCACCTCCTGTAAATTTCTAAAGAAATTTAAAGTAGGGGAGACTGGGGCAAAAAGTCACAAAATGGATATTTTATTTTTTTACAATCTACCCTAGTGCCCCAGAAATTTCTTATTAGTGCAGTTTTATAGGAAATTACTGCTCTACAACTTTGTGAAAGTCATTTTCCTCTATTTTGTAAGGAAATACATTGACCGAGCTGTTTTCTAAAAGGTAATTTTGTGACCATTCTCAAGAATGTTGGGGCAAATAGTACCAGGTATGGGATATTATCACATTTTGATTTGCTTTATTACGGGTTTTCGTAAATTTAAAAAAATAGCTAGGTGGACATATTTTCATAGGAAATTTATTCCTCTCCACCTTTTTAAAACACAGTTTACTCTATCTGACCGAGAAAAGTGCTTTTCAAGCTATTTTAGAAAAAAAACACACACAAGAGACTGCTAATCGTTTGACCAATGCAAACAAAAAGCGGCGAGACATGGAAATGACGTTTCTTCTCGTCGTGAGACATCAGAAATTGCTTCGGTCTTTGTTACTTTTTGCTCCATACCTTTTGCTACTTTTTACCCCAAGTGGTCATTTTTAATAAAAGGATTTCTGGAGAAAAGAATCTTTGTAAAATTCTAAACAAGATTGTGGTTTCGTATTCAAAGAATCCAAATCATTTAGGATATATTTACCAGTGGATCAATTTTGGAAAATAAGTACACAGAAAAAAAAATA
Source organism: Phlebotomus papatasi (assembly GCF_024763615.1). Lineage (NCBI taxonomy): Eukaryota > Metazoa > Arthropoda > Insecta > Diptera > Psychodidae > Phlebotomus > Phlebotomus papatasi. Next base: position 74,368,964 of record NC_077223.1, read on the forward strand.
TTTTGTAAAAATGTTCGTAAATGTTTGTGAATTCCTATAGGGGAGTTACAAAATGCTCGTGAATCGTATAACCCACAAACATGTTCGTAAAAATTTGTACTTTTTCACAAACATTGTTCGTAACATGATCATTTGACGAACATTTTTTTGTACTTTTACAAACATTTGTTCGTAAATTTTCGTAAACACACAAAAAAATGTTCGTAAAATTTTGTCATTAGTTCGTATTTGTTCGTAAAATTTTTGACGGGAAAACAAACATTTACGAACAAATGACAAAATTTTACGAACATTTTTTGTGAGTTTACGAACATTTACGAACAAATGATTGTAAAAGTACAAAAAATGCTCGTCAAGTGATCATGTTACGAACAATGTTTGTGAAAAAAGTACAAACTTTTACGAACATGTTTGTGGGTTATACGATTCTCGAGCATTTCGTACCTCTCCCGTAGGAATTCACAAACATTTACGAACATTTTTACAAAATATTTTTTTCTGTGTAGGTAAAAATTGATATCTGCTGTAAGGAAAATATTTCAGAAATGGGGCTAAAAATTTCAATGTTTTTTATTTTCTGAATTCCTTGTTCGAATTCTAAGAAACTTACGACATTGAAGAAGCGTCTATGGAGGTCATCTATGGAAAATAAATTTAAACCACTATCTCTTTTATCTTTGGAAGATATTGAATTTTCAAATTTTCAATTTGTGACTTTTTGCCCCAGTCTCCCCTATTATATATTAATATATCCTTTAAACTTACGAATTCATTCTAATCCCCAAACTTTCAATCTACGGTATGCATCAACTCTGAATCTCTGGTGCATTCGCATTATATCGTGTCTCAAGCTTCTGTATCAATAAACTCTCAGGTTATACTTGTTTTCTGCCTTCTCACCGTCTGCCACTGTTGCATCCATCACGGCATATCCATTTGCAATTTTATTATTAATTTCGCCAACAGTGACAACGAATTTCGCAGACCATCCTTGATTTCCATCCTGTTTTGGCCTCTTCATTCCACCCATTATTATCACTTCTGTGTGTTTTCCATGCTCCTTCTTCACAACACCAGACACCCTTTCTCCCATCACCATTCATAATAAATTTTCTGGGATTGCTTGCTCAAGTCTCAAAATGCTTTTTACCACACAATCAAATGCATCTGCTATGAATATTCAAAAAAAAAAATTGTTTTGATCAATTATTTTATGTAAATAAGAACATTGACAAAAATGGCAAATGTAAATAGTAAAAAAAGACTTTTCATTGCACAATTCTTGATGATTTCCGGAATAATTGAAAATTCCAAAGAATTTTACTAAGTGCACATGTTGAGACTTTTCTCCATGTGCTTTTCTGCAGAAATTTACAAGAAATGCTACATAAGTATGTAAAAAGTGGTAGAGTTTGTGGATTTCTTTTTCAATGAACTTTGTGTAAAAATAATTTATCAAAGTTAAACATATCAGCAAAATATTGTTTTGTATTATTTGTGTAAATTTGTATACGAAGAATTTTTCTTTACTGGACTTTTGATGACTCTCCTTAATATTTATCCACGAGTGCACATCTTGACTTAAACAAGAGAATATATATTTATTTTATAAGAATATTGCTATATCGCTGATTTAATTAATTTAATTTAATTATGAAAATTTTCAGTCCTGACTCACAGGCTCTAAGTGGCATTGTTTAAACAAATTCCCGAATTTATTGTTCAACATCATAGTTAAAGAATGCAAAATACAGCACGTTGTGAATTGGGTCAATTAATGCACTTCACCGAAATATTAGAATTCTTTTGGTTAAAATTAGAACCAGAACATTCAGCCAAATTTGTCCAGAAGAAATTTTGGTGTTGAAATCCCAAAAAAATAATTCTGAGTGAGGTCTCAAGCACTGAGAAAAATATAGTCTCAAAGTAGGTTATAGTGGTTGCGTAACCTGAGATTCCTTCTCCCGCCGCATTTGGACATCCATTCCGGGAGTGAAATCAACACGACGCGACTCAAGCACTGTCGCAGGCGAGACATCAATTTGCATAGAGAGACGTCTCACGATGTGACAAATGATTTGTTGCACTTAACCACCCAACAATGAACCACTGATGTGAAGAACACAAATAGAGCTTAACCCCTATGGCAGAACTGATCCAATTGTCAACATTTGGATTATCGAGGTAACTTAATTGGAGATCATAATTTAATGAACGAATAGAAAAAGGTGGAAAAGACTATCTTTGATATGTCTGCGGTTTTCAATTTAATAATATGCAAATTTTCTTTATTGCAAAAAAACTATGCAGAAAAAAATCTAAGCTATAAAACTTTTTTTTTAAAGAATTATAAGTAGGGTAAAGTGGTACAAGTTGGACAATTGTACAAATTGAACAGGGCTTTTTTTCTTAATAAATTTAGTACTTCATTTTTATTTGTATATTTTTAATACTTTAGTTTTATAATTTGGTTCCTTGTGCTTAAAAACAAATTTTGTACTGTATTTATCAAGAAAAAATCCATGTCCAACTTGTGCCAGCGAATTGTCCAACTTGCAATACTAATTCCAAATTATATCACTTCACCCTACAAAGCTATATTTTTTAAAATTTTCTTAATTTTTTTTTACAATGAATTTATTCTTAAGCTTTTGAGATATATATAATTTTTCTGGCCTTTTTCTGAATCATACTGTATTATATTTTCTGGAAAAAAAAAATATTGTTAAGTTTAGATTTAATTAGTTACTTCTTATATCTGTCTTTGAGTTATAGGTTTGTTATATACACACAGAAAAATTTTGACTCTAAATTTAAGAATATATAAGATCCTGGGAACTTAAATTGGACGTGAATCCCCGAGGCGTTTAAGTTTAGAAGCTCTGAGCGAAAGAAATGAGCTAGAATCCCTAGCTCTTTCAAATTAAGAGATCGGGAACTTAAGTTCAGCATTACCTGGAAAATGCAAAATGTCTACGGAGATCCAAATTGCAACTAAAACTAAATGTTCAAGGATTTAGAATTAGGGCATTGGCATTCATTGGATGGGATTTGAAATTAAATTCCTGGGTGTTTCTGTTTAAGAATTTTCCATTTTTCTGTGTGTAGGTTCTTCAAAATAGCATAAAATACGCTATATAATGAACCGTCTCAATTGATTTTTTCGATCCAGAGGGATCTTGTTCAGTGGCTGGGAGAGCATTAAAGTGTTTATCTGTAACGAATCCTTTGTAATATATCTATTAAAGATCGTTTTTCATTCGGACAATTTTTCAACTCACTCAACTAAATTGTGGTTTTATAGAGTATTTTTGGGGTTTTCTTGTGGATTATTAAACACCTATATATCTAAAAACACATAATTTATAATTCTCGCCTAAAGATACAACAATTACAAGCAAATATGAGTCAAGAAGCAAAATCCACTAAATATTAACAGAGTAAAATGAAAAAATAACTTCAAAATAACAAAAAAAGTCTCACGTTTGCTAGTATACATTTTGTATGAGAAAATGTATGACTTTTTTTCAGAAAAGACCTTTTTTAATTATAGCAAAAGTAATTTCACATTATCTGCTGTTAATGTCAAAGGTTTTCATTATAAAAGCTTTTAAGAAGGACATGTCTTGTACTTCAAAAAGTAAAACTTTAAGATGGAGAGTTAGCTTGTTAAAATAAGTAATTTTGTCTTACCAAACCCATACCTCACCTTTACCCCTACCTCGCTACCCTCATACAAATCCCTACAGAAACTTTTTCAGGGAGAACGGGAGTCGCTTCAAGATTCTTCTAATGTTAATTTAAATACTAATGAATGGTGTAACCATATTCAGAAAGAGCTTCCGCTGATTAGGAGTATATTTTTGTTAGTTAGTATTTTATTTGCATAGAAATAGAAATTTTGAATGAGTGTAGGTTACTCTTATGTGTTGGACACACTGCGATTTAAGCCGAGAGACGGCTTAACGTAATTATAATTTAAAAAAATGATTAGATTACATTTCCATCAGTTATTGATGGGAATTTAGTCTAATCATTTTTTTACATACAGTAGAGTTCCTCAAATTTGAACATTTAAGAGGTACACGGTAAAAAATTTCGGCACATATTTGTTCCAAAAATTAGCTCGTCCACGGACACCATAATTTTTGGCACAATCTTGTTCGTTTTACAAGACTCAAAAAGATAATATTAGTAACTAATTTGTCCCAAAAAGTAGCTCGTGCACGGACACCGAAAATTTTTGGAATAAATTTGTATCTTCTAGGAAAAATAAAAAGATACCGATAAAAAATAACTTTAGAGAATATATCAAAGCAATTTATTGTGTAATAAATAGAATTTGTTGAGGAAGTTAATATAAATACGATAATATTGAGGAAACATCGGAAAAAATGGTTCTAATTCAGACTCCACCCAAAATTTTCTTCACATAACCTCAAATTTTACATTTTGAATTCAACCGTTGTTCAAATTTGAGGAACTCGACTGTATATAAGTTAAGTCCATCTATCGGCTTAAATCGTAAGTGTGTCTAGTACATTATTTTAAGTAATTATTAACAATCGTTTATCGCTCTGAAAGGTATACTTATTAACATGGTTTATCATTGTAACAGAAACATCTAGCCCAGAAGTTAGATGTTAAATAGAAATTATTTTAAAACTTCAATTACACTGATTTTACAAACAGTGCATTGCAAAACTCAAACTTTCAAAATTCAACCTATCTATTAAAATTCTAACATATTGAATTAAATTAATATTAATTCAGGCCTATTCAAATTATTGCAAAATTTTGGAAATTTTTTTGCATTTAAAAAAAATTAACAACTTCATGTGATAGAGATTACAGCCTAGGAATTTTTTCGTAAATTTCAAATAAATTTGGTCGAACTTTACAAATGCAAGCTTGTGAAATTAAAATTGAGAATAGTTAACAGCGCCAATATTGCCCTGATGCGTTATAAATAGTTGTTGATATCAGTAAATTATTGACATTTTATTTATTTAATTTCGCAATGAAAATAATTTTTATCAATACCAAGTTGGAAAATACAAAAATATTAAAGTTAACGATTAAAGCTTTCACAAAAACGTCATAACAATAAGATTTTACAAAGTTATTTAAATTTTATTTACAATTAGGCTCTTTCAAAATCTTTCAAATATGACCAAAATGGCGCAGCAGTACATGAAGTTAAATAAATAATAGTAAATTTTCTAAAGCTTTCCATATGTGATATATAGGGGAATGTAGGCATGGTTCGCACAGAGTGAACCTTCAAACAATGCGGATTTTCTCTTTGTTTGTAGAGAGCTGATCTACCATTTCTCATCTCGTTTCATGAGCTTAATAATTATCTGTCTTATGGCTAAGAAATGACGAACTAGATCTTTGCAAATAAAGAGAAAATTTGCGTTGTTTGAAGGTTCACTCTATGCGAACTATGCCTACATTCTCCTACAACTTTTTGAATTTTATTTCCTCATGTATAGATACACGTTAAGTGCTACACTATAATCTAATTTACTATTTAAATCTTATTATAATACAGATTGATTGAATTGGTCGAATCACAGTTATTTAGTAAAGTGAGTTTACTTAATTTGTTATCATTCGTGCTTTCAAAATTACAAACAAAATCATAGAGCTTACCCGAAAAAGATTCCAAAGGGAGCAAAAATGTTGTAGTCACAGCGAAGATCGCGAAAAAGAGATCACAAATTGAGAGACATACTGGAAAATCTGTCTAGGATCTTCCCCTTACATCCCCAACACCATCCCAGCTCTAGTGTTTGCATATGGTAAATAAAATAGAAACTTTGAAAATATTTTACTATACACCTCTTTGAGCATCAAAATTTAAATAGAAGCAGGTTAGTGTCTATTGGGATGTGCAAATAACCAAGTTCATTTGCACATCTGTTTGAGGTGAGAAAACAAGACAAATTTGCTATTTCCCAATTTACAAATCTAATAGACATCGAACTAACCATCTAACGTGGCCATTTGGGATTGTTTTTCTTAGAGCGCAGCTCCAGCGTAAATAGATGCACCACTTTGTATCCAGCGTGCTGAATTGCTAATGAGAGCACCATATCCATCATTTGCTTGGGGGACACACATTCGTTACTGAATAATACAAAAATTCGTTTCTATTATGCGTCTGGCGTGATTTGCGATGGATGACAACAAGCGCGCACATAAATCTATCTTAATCATATGCCAAATTTCCATACGACGACGCGGCGTATAGATGTTTCACGAAAATTCAGAGGAAAATAGAACCATTTTTGACTAGAATGTTACGCCTTCCCCATGTGGAATTTCAAAAGGGGAATATCCCAAAATAATTATCTAACTTCTCAGAAATTTACTGGTTAAAAAAAATATGAGAAGCACATGTTTCTAAAACGATCTAATAATTTTAGTCTTCCTCCGATATATATTAATAAAATTACAAGGGAAAGTCTATCACTTACTTAACGGACCCCTACCCAAAACCTGTCACCTTCCCTTTCTCAGCTCCAAAAGAACGAAGCTTTTACCTTTATAAGTTATTTACCAGACTGAAGGTAGAGAAAAAGTACACAAACAATTGCGAACAACTTTAGAAGCTTTTTAAACTACTCGAAATATGAAAGTTATTGGCAAAAAATATTGTCGAATGTTTTGAAGCTTCTAAATGTACTTCGAACTTTATATCAAAATGCAACAATTTGAGTAAAAAAACTTCAAAACGCTCTATTAGGGGGAAGTGGGGCACGTTTGAAATTTGGATTTTCACCTATTTTTAAATAAAATTGAGCCTTATTGTGATATAGATGCACAAATAGATTGAGAAGGTAATTACATTACGATATGGCTCAGTTCCACTTAAAAATAGGAGTAAAATCCCAATTTCAAAGATGCCCCGCTTCCAAAGGTGCCCCACTTTCCCTTATGGTGAAAATTGTCATTAAAGATACATATATTTTACAATAAACATCCTTAATTTTCAATGTGTTTATTGAAAACTATTTACAAAATTTTGCAAACTTAACATTATCTGTGCCGATTGGAAAACAGTCGTGTTTTTCTAAAATTTCATTAAGACGACAATATAGGGTAAGTGTGCCAAATTTCGGCATAGTTGCATGCAAGCGTCAAAGTCTCAAGTTTGAAATGTAATTTTTTAAATACAAATTGATTTTTTTTATTCTTTCTTCTGAAAGAGTGTTACTTGGAACCTTGTAAAGAGTTTACCGTCTTTATTTACTCTAAAATCATTCCTAATACATTTTAAAATGAATAAAAATATAGACATAGCTTTGGTACCCTATTTCGGACACCTTCATTCTCATAGTTCCTTGCCCTTCGGGAATTCTTCCAATATCTTTTTCACGTCATCTCGTTTGTCGAAGCTACATTTTTTGTTATTCTTTTGCATTGTATAATATCTAGAGTACGTAAAATCTAAAAGTTCATGAAAATTCGAGGAACAAAAAAGGTGGCCAAAATTGCAAGCTGGCCGGAATTAGGCACACTTACCCTAACATTTTTGGATCAAGATAATTTTAATAGAATCTTATAAAATATGAAGTTATACTATCCTTTTAACTCATAATTTTGGATCTTTAATTTTACGTAAATATTTAAGTCGAATATTTAGTATTTTTATTTCAGAACAAAGGGATACGTTTAAGATGATAATTAAATACTGAAATACTGTAAAAGCTCTTTTAATTTTAAAACTAAAACTTTACAAACTTTTTGCGTTTTTTATAATAATAATAATAATAATAATAATAATAATATTAATAATGCTTGCAGAACATTCCATGAAGGAACAAGGCCTTCCCGCAAGGGGATTTCGATACATGCATTATTATTTTTTCTTGTACGGGATGAGGTTGTCAGTCCCATGCCCGTGGAATCAAATGCAGTGAAGCTCACTGGATGCAATCCAAACATCTTTAACCCTTTAAGGACGATTGGAACACCGGTGTCCCATAAAGAAAATAATTTTTCCTGACTACATAAAGTTATTTTTTTCTTATGTCTGTACATAATTATAAAGTAGAAGGTTGAAGGAATCTAGAATATGTTTAGCAAGTCTCTAGCTATTTGTTATGTAATAAACATTTAAGATCAAAAATGGCGATTTTTTAAATTCTCAAATTCATAATTGATTTTATTTATTTTTTTATATTTCCATTTTATTTTAAAGCAAAACCCTTTTGGAAATAAAAAAAACTACAATACTAATACGTAATATTTTTTATTAAAGCGAAATATATTAGTCATTGGTATTGTCAGAAAAATTACTTAAATTTTTGGGCTATTTTTGTCCCTATCGTTCATAGAATTAATTCAGTCCGTAAAAAGTGTTTCGTCGTTAAAGGGTTAACGCCAGAAAAATTCCTGGAGACCCAAAAGGGGATTCGGACCAGGGACACTTGCATCATAGAGTGAGTGATCTACCACTTGACCCATTGAGTGCCATTGAGTAATAGTACACTGAGAAAAATGGAACTTTTTTTAAAATCAAATAAGTTTATCATTTATTTTCAAAATTGGTGGGTAAATATGTATTTGAATCAAATGATTTTAGTCTCCATACAAAAATGACCTCGCTTTGACTTCAAGAAAAATTACTTCTATTTTAAGAAATTCTCATTTAGCTCTGAGAACAAAATATTTTCCATTAAATGTTCAAGAATTTGAAATACAGTTGGTGTCAATAGTTTGTTGCCTAATTTATGATAAAAATTAGGCAACTATTAATTAACTATTATTAAATTAAAATGATAGGAAAAATTACTTTCTTAAATTAGGTGGTCTGATATTTCATCATGGAAACAGGATCCAGAAGGACCGTTAATACTTCTGGGGAATTGAATAAATACACCCAGCGAAATTTAGTTAAGAAGTTTGCATAAAATGGGTGGTGTGGGTCGTGTGTAGATCCGATCAGCCTAAAATTTTTTTGTACAATATAGGTCTGTATAACAACTTTTTCTATGGTAGTGAGCCGCGCTCACTACCATAGAAACCATACCATACTTACCCTTTGTAGGTGTATTATGGGTTAAAGTTACCTATTTTCATGTTGATTTTACCCTCAAAGGGTGTAAAATTAACATTAAAAAATGTTGATACATTTTTACACCCAAAAAGTGTTAAAGTTATGACGAAAAAAAGTTAATCGTAGCTTCTTTTTTTCTCAGTGCAAGTATTTAGGGAGGACAGTACAACTTCAAGCAAATGAAGTTTTTTTAACGCTTTTTTTGCGAAATGCTTAAGAACTACATTTCATAAATTAACTTAATCCACCTAAGTTCTTTAGGGTATTATATAGGTATTTGGAAATATACAGCACATATTTATACATTAATTATCTTGAAATTTTACATTTTTTTATAGCTTAAATGCCTGAAACTATCTAATCATAAAATAAAAAGAACTAATATAAGAATAATAACTGACGAATAAATGTAAATTAGAAATAACAACAAATACAATTTTTCCCAAATAGTTATAGTTTAATGAAAAATCATTTCTGTAATAGATAAATATTTTATAGTTTATTTAATTATTTGATCATATTGCTAATTAAGTAATTTTTATTATTTTACAAATGGTTTTTAAAATCAAAAACAATTTGCCATTTTATTAAGTTATTAAATGTATTTTTCGTTTATGGTAAATTCATGAAATTTTTTGCAGTAAACAAATTAATGTTTTTATCGTCAATAGAACCATTATGAAGTGTTTGGGCTGTTTTTGCTAATGCATCCCTCAAAATACTGGGTATATCAGGTTTTCTTCAGTGTTGGGGCAATTAAAAGCAACTTCCAATGTTACTTCTTTAGTGTTTTCCTATGCTATCCTGCGGGCACGTCTGAGGGAAAGTATGAATACGATGAGCAACAATAATTTTTTGAGTGCGGTTTTCTGAAGCCAAGACATTGATAGATCTTTCCTCATTTTTCATCTTTGCACCACTTTTACAATGTTGCGGCTTAAGAGTACAACTGCGTTGGCTACTGTTTAATTCATGCTCCTTCGGGCAGCGTCCCTCGAATTGCCACCGTCTCACCTGGTGCGAGTATGTTGTGTGCCAGACGACGAAACCTGAGGTGATTCGCGCCCATGAATAAAACACTCGGACGAGCAGACAGGCACTCCATTCCATCATTTGAATATTGTAGGAGCTTCTTCTGTGGCGCAAAATACTCTTTTATTCTGTGTACCCAAGATCATAGACGCGTCTCTGAAATGGCTGAAATAGCTGAAGATGATTGCCCAAGTTTATTGTGAAGATGCTGTGCTATGCTAGCCTAACAATTTGTGGCCACATCTTAAGGCACAATACTCAACACTGTCACACCGCAAAATTGACCAATTCCGGCGTCAAATTCAATTTTTAGGCCTGTGAGAGCATAGTGAGAAATTTCGTGTAATTTGTGCGTGTTATTGACGATGATGCTTTATCTCCGAGTTAAGACATAAGATATCCAATAAGAAGTTTATGATAAACAATAAAAAGATATTCATAATAGAACTGTGTTTCGAAAAGGCTTATCCATAGAAAACAGTTAATGTCGCTAATGTTTTGAGGGTTTTAATAGAAAAAATATGTTGCAAATACAATTTTAAAAATTATAAAAGAAAAAAATTGTGCGGCTAACCCTTTAAAGACAAGTGGGTCACCACAGCAGTTGTCCAAAGATTTTTTTTCTTTCAACTATCCAAAATTATAAGAGTTTTCAAAAAGAAATATTTATGAGAAATTTTTTTGAGAAAAGTCTTTTACAAATTTTTCTTAGTGTATATATGCACATAAATCACATGATAGTTAAATTTATGCTCTTCGTTATTACATCCTTGCTTCTATCGAACAAATAGGAGAAAAAAGTATAAAAATCTGACAAAAATTTCGATAAAAATAGATTCGTTGACTCTATCGGTGTCCGAAAAAATCAATTAAAATATGAAATTTTTATATAAATGAATTTGCTTAAATTTTTTTTGCTTAAAAATTTTAATTTTCTGATGCTTATTTTTGTTTTTGATCCAAATTTTCTTTTGAGATACTGATATTTTAAATTAAAAATGTAAGTTGAAATAAATTTACACATTTTCATTAGAATAAGCGTAATTTTTATGATTGTTTATCATGTACATTTTTTAAAGAAGTAAGGTCTTTAAAAAGTCCGAATATAAGAAAAGTTTCTTCACTATGTTATACTTAAAAAATCTAGCATCCTCTACGTTTTTTTGTAGTTCTAGTTAATACTTTTTGTTTTTGCCATTATATTATTCACTTACAAATTTCTGATGACTCAAAATTATGTACGTTGTGTTCATGGACTTAATAAAAAACCTTAAGACCAGAGAGAAAAGACAGGAGAACTTTCAATTGGTCAAAAAGCATAAAATCACGTAAAGAAAATTATTTTGTTGGAAAATGATTACACGGTTAATAAACCTACAAATTTTATCACAAAATTACCATGTCCTTACATAAATATTTTTTTCTTGTGCTCAAAGTGTTACGTTGATACACAATAAGACTGGTTTTTATTTCGAAAAGATCATATTAAATCATATAATATTATAAGTTCAATAATAATATAAGAAAAGTTGACTCTATCGAAGTCAATTTGGGTCATAGTTGACACAATCGGAGTCCGTCGTAGAGTAAAAAAAATAGCTGTTGACTCTATTAAAGATTGACTCTATCGGGGGTTGACTCTATCGAGATCCCACTGTATTTACAATATAGATTAATAAATCACAATAAGTATTTTTTTTAAATAAAGAGAAAATAATAAAAAAATAATCAAAATAAGATCTTGAAAACGGGACACAAGATCATACTTGTAATAGCGGTCCGACAAGTCCCATCCGATTATTCTTGTTAAAGGGCGTTGACGTACTCTTCGTAGCTTAGGATCAACTGACTGTCTGCTCAGAGCATTATTCCATCAGCTGGAATTATAGCTCTCACTGTTTTAAAGATACTACCACCTCCCACTCAGGGGGCTAACCCTAGGGACAAGGCATTTTGTGTAGGCGTAGGGGAAAGTGCACTACTTTGCAACGAATCAAGCTTCAAACAACTCAATCTTTTCTCTATGTCTCTAATGTATATGACTCATGACTCCTTAACAGGAAATTTGAAACATCGGATTAGCTATTAAAATATAATATTGTACTGGATCAAATTCATTGAAAACATATCGAAAAGAATGAGTTCTTAGAAGCTTGTGTCATCCGAAGGTAGGACGCTTTTCCCTAGTTTATGGTAATTCACAATAACGACAGGGACTTTATCCGCGGAACCGATTCATCTTACAAATTTACTAATAATAAAAAAAGAACTTGAAAATCATGATTTACAATGAGATGTTAATTTAAAATACAATTTTCAGCTTCCAAATCAAAAGCGAAAGAGTTGTGTGAAATAAATTATTTAAAAATTTTGCGAACAAATCTCTGGCAATAAAAATATGGACTTTGCGGAATTGAACTAAATATTTAAACAGCCAAAACAGTAAAAACCGGAAACTGTGTATAATTTAGTATCAAAATAATTTTTATTCTTTTCGAAGTGTCCCTAAATTAATATATTAAGAATTGACTATTCTTTTTAAAATACATATCAAAATTATAAACGTATGCATTTTTCATCAACATTTTTTATTCATTGGTTTATTTATTTAATTGACTTTTGAAACGCGAATCTCTTGGAAGCATAGTGTGATAGCATGGAAATGTGAAGAAAAGCAACAAGCGTCCACCGCCATCTTACCGTTGGTGATCTACCTCCAGAGCAAAACGGTGGAAAATTCATTCGAGGGTTGTATATACATTATTAATATAAGTAATAATGATATAAACACTTGATTTGTTTTTGTATTTTATAATTAAACTTGCCGGAATATAAAATTTTACAATAGTGTTTAGATGTAGTTGCATTCATTTAACTTTTTAGCGGTTTACAGGCCTATTCTGAGTAATACAGTAGAATTTGTCAAAGTTAAACAGTTTTCAAAAACTCTACCAACTTTGACCATATTTTCAAAAATTAATATAATAATATTCATGAAAAATAAATTGAGGATTTTTTACTCATCTCGCAGGACGCTATGCTCTCAGTGTAGATCATCAACTTTCATCACTTACCTGGTTCTTGAGTTATTTCTTTTGGTTTTGCAAGTTAGAATTATTGTTGATATGCAATTGATTCCAGGAATTCTCCTTTCGGTAGAAACAGCAATGCCCACACTTTTTCACAATTCTTCCTGATGATGTATTTCCCTATAAATAATAAATAAATAATTCATTTGCAAAAAGAGATAAAAAATAAAAGTTACTCCTATTTTTTATCATTTTTTTCTATCTGGTTTCGTGAATATAGATTTGTCAAGAAACTTATGGCTGACACTGTAGGTCAGATTCATTAAAGGAGTAAGAGGAAAAAATTGAAGTGTTCGAAGCCAGAAAGTGTGCGAAGCTTCAAGGCCATCCCCTAAGCTGTTTTTTCTTTATTTCTCTTCTGTGTTTGTTTGACTACCAGATATAATTTTCATTGCACAACGTTTTACAGCTCAATCTTGAACTAGAATTTCCTCAGCTCTGATTTGTGGAAAATATTCAAGGATCTCTCAGTACACAAAAATCTACTTCATAAACATCAGTCAATGAACTCTACATTCTTTCATATTGGGCTATAAGAAGATGAGGAAAATTGCACGACAATTGAGCCCAATTGAAAATGTGGTTGGAGATGAAATTTCAATTTCCTAGGATAATTGGACACTAGAACAATTTTTTGCGCCAATTTTCCTAATCATGACATGAATGTAACCTTCATATAGTGACTGGTGTAAAATAAATAAGCTGAGTTAGGATAATTTCTTGTGTTTGAAATACATGAGTTTGCATTTGATATTGGATATATCGCACATTCTTCGCGAGTTGCGTTCTTCCGGAGAACCTTTGGTAGGGTTTAGCTAAATATAGAGATATATTGATGCGGAGGTGTTTCTGCAGTTAGAAAATCCTGAGAAATCTTACAGAAGATTTGTGTGCAAGTGGGGTGGGAAAATTTGATTAGAACCAATTGATAAGATCATTGAAATCCGGGTGCGTTTTGGGGGACAAATTAGTATAATAGATTATTTAGACAGGAAATGACCTATAATTCGTAGACGAGCCTCTGTCTCTTGCTCAAATTGTTTTGGACTAGAGCTAGACAGTATTTTCTAGCCAATCAGGTGGACAATAGGATGATTTATCTGGGTCTGTCGGCAATTTTCCCTGAGCCGGCGACTCTGAAATTGCCCCTCAAGACAATAATATTATCACGAGACTTGTTGGCAATTCCATTCACGATGGAAGAATGCTGAACATGTAGTACATTGACGCACTTACGCATTGGGTGGGAAGAGCCACCTTAAAATTGGGGATAATTTAATTCAATTTGAGAGAGTTCTCATGCGTATGGTGCGTGTCTTTTTCATTTTGGGCTCCCAAGAGAAATTCTCATGATGGGAAGATTCAGGGACATTTTGAGGACGATAGAGTTAGTGAATTGTTATATGTATATTGACTACAATTTGAGCTTAATTTGCTCATGTTACAGATAGAATAAACATATTTACTATGTAGCAAATTGATGCTTAAACCGGCAAAATTTCATGTGAATCGGTTTATGTACAGCATAGCAATTCTAATCATTTCCCGCCAATTTTGAGCCTCAATTCATTCCATGGAATTTCTTCCTTCTCCAAGTCAAGGAATTGGTCTTATGTTTGTGCGTCATAAGAGTTTTCCCATGAAGTGTGTTAGTTTCGAGGAAACACCCTCAGTCGAGACTATGGCAATAAAAAAAGGGAGAAGATTTATCTCTCATCTGTCTCATCGGCAGGTGATTATGTGCCGAAGAATGCTGGAAAAGATGCTTCGTCTACGGATGTCTAGCAAAAAATTGCCAAAGAAGAAGTGAAGAGATACAGAAAAGTGTGTCGCAATCAAAACATTAATCATACCTGGACCTATTGAATTCTTGAGACTTGAGCCAGGGACTAGACGATGTAAGATCGATGAGACACGCACGAGACAGTGGATGCTGCTTCTCCCTTTTTTTTATGCTGCTCCTAATGCCGTATAAATTATGGCAAATTGGTGAACAAATGTGGTGGAAAAGGAAATGATCGAGAAGAATGCGATTGTCTCCTCTGATTATGTTTTAACAGTTAACAAGAAAATTAGTAATATGTCAGGACCACCGTATAATATTGGGACTATATGGACACATTTTGAGATCTTTTTTTCGAAGAATTCTCTTGAATGTAACGAATTTTTGTGAATCGTATGAACCGGCGGTTTTTTTTACCTAAATTCTCAAGAAATATGTGATGATACCATTGTGAAATTTTACGATGCTGATCACCGGAAATCCCATTGAGGAGAGACAAATCAATTGAAAGAAATTTTCTCTAAATTTATTCGTCTGCTTCTGATTGCTAATCTCGCGACGAGATCATTTTAATTTAGAAGAATCACTTTGCTGCACCAGATCGCAGACGATCTCAATTGCAAATTATTAAACAGTTGTAAAAATAATAGTAGTAAAAATAGATAAATATTATCATAACTTGGTAAATAAAGAATTTTATTCAAAGTTCTCTAACGTCATAGAACAGATCAATCAGACCAATTAATCACATAACGAGAATCGTAAAGATCAATGACGATCACTGAATGGTTTAATTTTACATTAAAATCATACAGATACTAAATATAGTCTGATAAATTTCCATTAATTAATAGTAATGTTACATATAAATTATTCGTCTGCTATGGATATATTCTTTCGTCATCCTTTGAAAAAACAATCATTAAGTGTTTCTTCATAAGACAAACAGCTTTTAAAGGCTAGAAATAAACATTTTTTTTTCTTTTTTTTAACAAATGTCAAAGGATTTACTTCAATTAAATATTTTGAGAATATAAAAGAACGAGGTTTTTTTTAAGAGTTTTCAAATTTAGCTTTTGCGTCATAATGGTCTTTCAAATACAAAAAAAGTACTTTTTTTAAATTCATATTATGCCTTGAAGAATGAGTTAACCAAAAAATTTTTTTACTAGTTAATCCTTTAAATTGAGTGCAAAACATCAGTGTATGAAAAATGCACACCTACCCACTTTGAAAGAAGAATTTTAAGAATTAAACAATTAAATATGAAGATTTTGATTGACTATTTCATAACAGGAGTTTCGAAAGATTAAATACCGTTGTGTTTTATTCCACTAGAAATTTAAAATTAAAGTCATATTAGTAGACAGTAGACATTCAAAAAATCGTAAAATCCGTGAAATATTTTTATTTTCAATCAGACTCAATCACTCGTGACCATTCACTTAAAATGAAATTACTTAAATAGGGCTGACGAAAATATTTAAATTTTACAAAATCATAATATTCAGCTCATTCAGCATAGATATAGGACTTAGTAGTCACGTAATTAATAATAATAATAATAAATTTATTAGTTCATGCCCAGGATACAGAAAGTAACATGTAGGACTATACAATAAAATATGGGGGCTGACAAGATCACTAAATAACATTTCATAACTTGAGAAAATTATGATACAAAAACGACTGTAAAAGCTTTATTTATTTATTTTTTTTTTTGGAGGGAAAGGAAAAGCATCGAATAATTTTTGGACAATAGTATATAGCATAGGGGTGTGATTACGAACCCCACTTTTTGATCACGCCCAAGATACTTCGGGTGAAAAGTACCGAAGACACGAAGAGAATAGCATGATCTTGTATTTAAAAGCTAAAAGACCGTGCGCGAAAGATCATTCGTTGGTAGAAGTTTCTTTACGTTAGATATTATCCTCTCTATCCAGAAGCGACTTCCACTGATATATTTAGTATCTATTCGGACTTGCAAGAAGTTGGACGCTTTTCACCCATTTTTCCACCACACTCAGACGCGATTATTTTATTTATTTAAAAAGAAAATAGAAGAAAGTGATCTTTTGTGACATTTTCGGCAGTGTTTGAGACACTTTTTTTCTCCCCATCATATTGACAGACAAATTATGATTTCTCTAGATGGTGGATAGTGAAAAATAACTTTTAAATTTTCCATTGATCATTTTCTATTGATCACTTGTCCCAGACGGGAGGGATTTTTCTTTTGAGAACGCACGAGAACTGAGGTAGCAATTTCTTTGCTGAACTTGTGATTGAGAAACAATCTGATAAGAAGACTTTAATTGAAAGAGGGAAAATGGGAAATCTTCGACGAGGTGGAATGATTGTGATTGAGGGGGCGTTCGTGATGAGCTTTCTCCTTTCTGCGATGGTTCTCAGTGCTCCAGTGACGCCTGAATTTGAATCTGGCACCATCCTGGATCTCAACAATCCTGACCCCAACATCCTCAGGCAACACAATATCAATATCACAACCATTCGCAATCGTCAAGCTGCTCTGAAAAATCGCAATGTCTTCTCCCAATCCACCGGCATCAGGAACAATGAGTCCTTCCTCCACAATACACCAAGTTCCACGACAATCACCCAGAGGCGAATGTAAGTAATTTGAAAATTTATATTTTAAAATTGATCATGATCGTGAAAAGTGCTGTATGGGAATTTTCATCCGCAATCGGGTTTATTTATATTGGTTGTGGGGTATTTAATTGAGAATTCGTGGAAAGAATTTGGTATATTTTCTCAGTGAAAATTGGTGAAATTTCGAAAGTTTGTAATTGTAATTTTTCCCACACGTTCAGACCGATAGGCTATAGAAGATCGTGTGATCTAAAGATAGAAAATGCATGTGAAAATAATCAAAGTGTTGGATATATTTTTAGCCATGTTAATTCCACCCATAATTCTACATGAAAATGCAACATTCATCCCAAAGTGTATATTATTAATAGAATTCGCGCTATTATCTTCATGTGCTCTTGGCACGCGCAAAAATATCTCACCCATCCTAACCAGAGAGATAGGTATTGGATGAAAATTGTTAGGAAGATCATTGTGATCATCTTTCCTGCGTGGTAAAATGTTATAACTTTTGGTAATGGTTTTTCCAGGATCGAGGAAACCAGACAGTGATCATTGCTACTCTCGCCTATCTAAATGCTAATTTTAAAAGTGACTTTCATTTATGGAGTGACGACGGTCTTGCAATAAATTCTTATTGTGCTATTTTGTAACGCAATTATTGACTGTGTATGTGTCTTGTGCGTGGTTATATAGAATTTCTGTCTGGCCGTAGTCTAGAAGTAGCATTGAAATCTGCAAATGAACTTTTTGTAGGTCGATTTGACTATGGAGAATCAAAAGAATGCAATGAACGTCTGGCAATGCATGGCAAAGACGCGAATAACACCTCTTAGGAGGTTTTTCTTCTATCCCTCTCTTTTTTCCTATAACCAGATTATGCCATGCAGAAGGCATACCATTTGTCCTCCCGCTCAACTCAAGACCTGGGAAGATCATGAACTGATCTTGGCTGGATTTGCCCGCCCAGACAGAATAACTGTTGCCGCATGTGCATGTGTCTGGGCACGGGGATTGCTGCCTATGATACATATAATTCTCTATTTTAATGCATTGAAAGTACACGCCATCATGTGCAGACAATCCCGTGGATGCAACACTCCCAGACATATAGTCGAGGGTTTGTGCATGACTTCCAAACTGTCCGGCAAAGACTATATCGTAAAATACAAAAACAAATTTCAACGACTACAACCGCTACAACCATAACTGTAAAATATTTTGATCATTTCAAGATCTGCATATGATCTTTGGAACGATTATCAAAGATTCTGAAAACTAAATTTAATTTTTGCAATACCTTTGAGATCTCGTATCTTAACGTGATGATGGTAAGAACTCGTGTCTCTTGACCTATTGGCACCCTACCATTTGGGATATGTAATTTGAACACCTATCTTTAATAGAAAAAGTAGATTAATAAAAAAACATCATATTACAAAATTACAAATAAATAAAAATTGCCAATAAGTGTTTCCTGACAAACAGTCATTCCTTCGACCCTAGAACATTTGCACACATTCCTATTCAACCGGCCGGTTATTATAACTTTAGTTGTACTGTTATTAAAATTGTTATTTTTAAAATAAATCGATTTTATGAAAAAGAATCACTATTCTGAAGGTTTGAAAATGACCAAGTGGATCATGCTAAAAATTGTCAAAATGATGTTATTTCTTACTTAGACAATCCCTATTTCTCATACCATTTATAAAAAAAAAACAAAACGTTTTTCTGACTAATGTTTAACAAAATCCAAATGCATTTTGACAAAACTTTAACATATTCTGCATTGATGAACGTCCTTTTGACAAACTTTTAACAAGCAAATGCCAAACCAATAGTTTCGGACGGAGTAATGATCAATATTTTTTATTGACCAAAACTTATTTTTGCAAGGCAATTAAGGTAAAGTGCCCTCGAGTCGACCGGTTCCTCGATTCGATCGGTGGGTCAATATTTGAATGTTTTATGGTGAATTTCTATAAAATTGTCACTGATTCGTATTTATTTATGGAATAATTGACCAATTTATGTTAGATCATACGCCAAATATTATTGCAAATATAAATGAATTGAATAAATAACTATACCGGTCGAATTGAGGAACCGGTCGACTTGAGGGCATTTTACCTTATTAAAGTAAAAATGTTGTTTTATAAAACTGCACCTTATTTAAAATGTGAAATTTTTTTATTTAATTTTATATCATACTCTTACCACATTATTGTTTCATTTTATACAAGAATTACCAGCCGTAGCTGTTCTCCAATTGTTTTTGCTTTTAATTTACTTCTATGTACATAGTTATTTTTTTATATTTCTAAGTTTCGATTTTTGATAACTTTTTTTATATCCATATTTTTATAAAACTGTACCAAAACTACAAATTTCTATTTTCTTAAAATACTTTGCTTTACGCCAGAAATATATTTAATAGTGTAAAGAAAATATTTGAATTTTTTTAAACTTCTAATGAATCTATGCTAAAACCTGTGAGTTTCTACAAAGGATATCCGAGAGTTCTTAAGGACTGAACTTTCATAATGTGTCTATTTTAGAAAATATTGTATAAATGTTGCTTTTCATATCTTTTAGAGTTTGAACAAAAATCTTCTAAAAAGAAAAAAGAAAAAAAAACTAAAATATATTTTGTTTACCTTCAAATTTCTTTATGAAAAAATGCAGTCTTATCCTGGTATCACGCTTTCTCATTAAATTTTTTAAGAAATTCACATTAATTGTCACTTATGAACGTCCAAATGTGTAAATTGTGTCTGTAAATCACTTAATATTTATAATTTGTTCTATTTATTAATAAAAAGGTAAACTTATCCCAAAAATGGTTTATTGCCTATAATGCGAAAAATTAATGCCAATATTTTAATATATATGAAAAAATTTTTCGATTTAGGTAAATTTAATGTATAAAGTCTAAAAATAACCTAAATCATAAATATGTTGTTATATTTAAAAATTAATAAAGCCGCATTATTTTTCACATTGCTATAGGGTAAGTGTGCCAAATTTAAAATCTACTAAGAATGATTTTAGAGAAAATAAAGACGATAAATTGTTAACAAGTTTCCAAGGAACACTCCTTAAGAAAAAGGAATATAAAAATCAATTTGTATTAAAAATGTTACATTTCAAATTTGATACTTTGGCGCTTGCATGCAACTATGCCGAAATTTGGCACACTTACCCTAAGTTAATTTAAATTAAAACCGTTTTGTGGGACAAGTCGACTTTTTATTAAAAAATGGATCAAATTGTATATATAGACCATTCAAAGAACAAGACACACAATTTCATGCTCAAAAGCGAATTGCATTAAAATTTTAATAAGCAAGTCTAATTTTTTTTTATCTATATGTCAAAATGAATTTGATCTTCATTTTTCTATACCAAACTTAAAAAGAAAACCTGCAAACAATTCTTAAACCCTGAAAATTTGACTGGATTTTTTCCTACAAATTTGCCCCTAAAGTTTAGTTTTATTTTCTTCAAGAAATCGTTTTGTTTACAATTTTAAAGCATATCATATATGACGTATATTGCCAGTTTATTTAGTTATTTCGGGGAAATCATCTTCCATGGGACACGTAATAAATAAAAAATAGTTATTTACGGTAGACTAAAAATAAAAATGAATTGCAAATGAAGAATATCACGCAGGAATAAAAATCGGATAGTACTTTTCTCCAAAAAATATAAAAAATACCATTTAAAATTTAGACATTTTATTAGAAAATGTAAAATAAAAAAAGCGATTCTTGAAATGTTTAAGGTGTAAAAATTTTCCTTAAAATTGAAGAAACCAATACAAAAGCAGTTAGAGATATCTTTCTCAGAACTTCGATGACCCCCCTGTTAAAATTCCTTGGTATTGCATTTTTTTTGAAATTACAATAACTAATTTGTATATTAAATATTTGAAAACATTCCCTAATTATATTATTATTGAACTGTTAATATTATAAAAATTTGTACATAATTCAAATTTCGTGATCTCATTGTAGCCTGAAAATGAGTTGTATTTTCCACAAAAACTTTATCAATTTGCACTACAAAAAAAAAATCTAGAATTTATTAGGGCTGTCCATTACTGTAAAGTATTGCCATAAAATTGTGGCAATTTTCATCCTCATCATTGAGTAAATGGCATGAGAATCAGGTAATTCGTTTGATGTTAATTGCTTGCGGAAATGGACGATGCTGCGAACATCTAAATGTGGAGCTATTTAACGTCTGGACGTACAGACGAAAGAAGAGCTAAAGATGCCACTTCCACAACCAGCCAGACAATTAAATTGTTTCCATTTTATAATTTTCTAGAAGGCGATGTGTCTTGTTTTCTTTTTCATCGTTCCTCCTCTCTTTCCACACCCAGTCTAGTCCTGGGACGTCTGGCTCAATGGAATTTCTCTCGATCGATCTGTCCAAGATGAGACATGAGTCTGGGGACGAGGCGAGACTGGTTAGAGATGGGAGACTAGTTGAAGACGCTTAAATAGATGAACGAAGTGAGTGAGGGGAAGGGGGTGAAGAGATGGGCCTCTTAGTGGCCCCAGACAAGTGTTTCTCAATGAACCAAGTGGATCAAGGGCCAGGAAGGTCACATGATGTTGTTTTTGGGGGGCTCAATTGGGCGACGTGTGATTTTCCCGCCAAAAATTCCCATACCATAGTCCAAGAGATTGTCTGTGGAAGTTTTAGACGAATATTAGAACATTCGCTCACACACATTGATAAATAAAATAAATTATGTAATACGAAATAAATGCGGAAATACAGTGGAAGGAGACGTGGTGACCATTAATTTTCGTGTGCATCATCGCAGACGAAATGTCTGGCTCGAAAATGATTATGGGTGATGGCAAAAGGCGCAGAGCGCGACTTGATAAAGTGGATGCGAGGGTGACCATTTAATGGGGCAATTATATTATATTTTATTAGAACGCGACAAGAGAAGATGGTTTAGATCGATTGAGATTGAGAAGAAATTGGTTGGAGCAATTATCAGTATGGCTCGAGGCACTTGCACTTGAACATGCCTGCTATTGAGACTTCCATTAATAACTTTGACGTGGAAAAGTGGTATCTTCTTTTGCTCTTAAACACTGAGTTGAGAAGCTTGATTAGACTAACAAAGTCAATTTGTTAACTATACTAATTTTGATAATGCTATCTTTTTTATTTAATTATCCTTTGTTAATTTTACAGATTCGAATAATATTTAATAAGTACATATATTGGAACTTACAAAATTCAACCATTTTCTTAAAAAAAACATATATTATATATATTCAATTAACAAAACACCCTATATTTCGAAAACATTAGGAAAGTCGGCGATGGGTGAAGACATTAACATTTGGTTAATGTCTTCAAGTTTTTTCTTAAGTATTTTATAATCAGTTTATTGTCTATGTAATTATTGCAAACTACATTTGTCTTGAATTCAACTAATTGTCATTAATGTAATATAAATCAACATGACAGATAGTGAATAAACTCGTCCTATTGGCAGTATAAAAAAAAATTAACAAAACAAATCGTTTTAATATTCTTGTCAAATTCGATTCTTAGGTATGTTTCCCCACAGAGCTTTGATAAAAATTAATCATTAATAACGATAGTTCGTTTTTCTGACTAATTTTATTCTCTATAAATTTCCATATTTTACAAATTAAGATACATTTAAAAACTGTGTAGTTAATTCGGATTTTAAAATGCGTTTCACTAATGGCAAATATTTGTATGCCTGATATTACAAGTAACGAAAACCTAGAACCCCTAGAAATCTGGGGTGGAATGATAACTTTTCGACACTGTCGAATCGATAGTATCGATAAATCTATATCTGTTAGATTAAGCGAATGTCGACTTTTTATGTAACTAATATCTATATTAGTTACAGGAAGTCCTGCTATCGTTTAAATTTTTCAGAATCGACAGTCGATAGTATCGAAAATAAGTTATCGTGTCACCCCTGAATCCCTAAAAAAGGGACAGCCCTTGAGTAATAAAAATTGAAGCCACTTTTTATATTAATTTTTTTTTTAATAGTGCATTATTACTAGAATAATGAAGTAGAATACTTCATTTTCGAGTCCTTCACCAATTCTTTACAAAATACCTAACTTGCCCCTACAGTAAGATTCTTCCAAGAGGGAGTTTAATTGAAATTCGATTAAAAAATCAATATCTCTGAAAATAAAGGTTTTGTTAATTTTACAAATATTTTCTTCGAGTGCACCCATCCACAGAAAGTCGATTTATAAGTGAAATGATTGGACAGTAAGGCAGGGTGAGAAATGCAATTAACATTACATTGGTTCTGCAATGGCAATTAATTAATGATGAGAAATAAAATGAGAAATGGTCATACCTAGAGATGTAGGCTTACCATATACTCATCATGTGGAATTTAGCAAAGATATTTCTTTAATGATTTAATCATGGACAATATTGTGGAGTTTGTATGTCTCCTGTCGCGTGATTTCCCTCTCTTTCTCGTTTGCCACTCTCTTCGAGTAATTTATCACTTGGCTGCTTCTGAACTGCAGACGTCTGTCTATCAGTTTTATCACGATATTCCGCATATTATTTGATGCAGTTGAATGCAGCTCTTCACTTCTTTTTTTTTTTGTACTTCTCTCCCTCCTTTAGCTCCGTCTCGTCGCACATATTTAGACGGTCTAATGTCGTTTGGGTGACCTTCAAGAAATACCCGAAAAACCACGCTCACAATTGATTCACGTATTCAATCTTGTTCCTTTGGGACTTCTCGGAACTTTTGGCACGTCTTTTTCCCGCGCGAAATTTTCCACGTTGCTCAAATCACGTATACACCTGACTATTTCGAGATTAATATTGCAGTCAATTGGTGACGATTAAAACAGGTTGTAGGCAGAAAAACTGAAATTAAAAGCATACCTTATGAATGGCAGTTATTACTTTGTAAAAACTTATAGGGTTCTATTTTTAATCTAATTGGCGACTTACATAAAAAAAGCAATTAAAGAAATAAAGTTTACATAATTATTGAAATGTATTACAATTTCTTGTTTGTAAGGATAAATGGACTTAAATTGCTTGAAAGATTAAGTAAATTCTTGACATTTTTCTAAAACAACATTAAAAATATTACAAGGATTATTAATTCTTAGTCATGATTTAAAAAATAAAAAAAAATACTTGAAAAACTATTCATTTCCTAATTTTTCAGATTAATAAACCTATATTATAAATGTGATTAATATTTTTAAAAGTAAAGTTAGACTTTATAATAAAAACATAATACACTGTTAATGAGTTTAAATTGATACATTTATAACATAAAAAAAAATAATTTAAAAATGGTACAACAAACAATTTGATCGTCATTAAATTTAAAATGGTTTTCGTTCTCGTTTGAAATCAATGACATATTTTCTTGTTTAAAAACTTGTTAATACATCCTACCTATTTTTAAAGCAATATACAATAGTTTATGTACAAACAAAATTACTCTAATATTGAAATATGAACTTTAAAAATAATTCGGAAACTGGCAATTCCCTTCAGTTGAAAATAAATGAACAAAAAATAAATTGTAGTTATGTTTTAACTTGAATTCTTTGTCGGTATGATAAACAAAAATAACAATTAATAAAAAAATATAATTATTATAAATATTGAATAAACAATCTTTAATATGTATAATTTAGACATAATAAGTATAAGTCTAAAAACTTTTGATAATTTGGCTTAAAAATACTTGAAATTTATAACTTTGCATTTACACATAGATCAACAATTTAAGGTTTAACTTAACTCTTTCAGAGTCACATACAAAAAGATACAGTTCTTATGTTTTTAAACATATAATTTTACAGGTTGGCTATTTAATCTTGATATTTTTATTAAAACGAAAGCTCAAATTAGTTACTCTGAAAATTTTGAAAATACATCAACTAAAGAGGGACTTTCCGGTGTTCGCCAGTTAAAAAGGTCACTCTAAGATGAAAACACTTTTTTCGTCTTGCCCAGAGCTTTCGTTCCCGATGTGGACCTTCTTTTTAGCCACTGAAGAAGGTTTACATCGGGACCGAAAGCTCTGGGCAAGACGAAAAAAGTGTTTTCATCTTAGGGTGACCTTTTTTTTTACTGGCGAACACCGGAAAGTTCCTCTCAAAGTACATTGCGCCAGTCCTTCATCATCGATTATACTTCAACTAAGATCGTAAGCTCTGGAAACTTTAGTGTTTCAATTTTGGATTAAACTACCTCACCGACGCTCACCGGACGGACAATTTTGTCCTGAAATTGCAGAATAGAAGTTTCACGGTCGGTTTTACCTACCAGAAATTATAACATTTTAGACAATTGAGATTTAATTTTAAGTATTTGTCAATATATTCATTATTATTTAACTCAAAAATATGTATCAGTAATTTTCAAAGGCTTTAACAGACGCTTTCTGTTTCATTACAGTTTCGAAGAAAGAGCCCTGGATGCCATTAAGGAAACCATTTTCAGAAACATACTGAGAAATGATACCAGACCCCTTGAGAATTCTAATGATCCCATCTACCCCAATTCTCATGATATTGCCGCCTATCCATTGTGCCAAGCCCCCAGGAATACCAATGAGACATTCTGGAATGAAGGAAATTCCTACAATTTGAATTTCGAACTACCCACAATTAACTCCAATATGAATCTTACTGCAGCTACCCTTAGGTACTCTATTCATTTTAGATGATGATTCCCAGTACTTGATGCTAAATGATATCTTTATTCTTAGGCTGTACAAGATTGAAACACCGAACATTGGAACATCCGAGAGGAGAAATCAAACAAGACAGACGAACGACTGTGGCCAAATGGATGAGCTGATCCATATAAGCGTATCTGCCTACGTGAAGAAGCATCGTAAAGGTTTTTCTAACTTTGCATTCTAGGGATCGTTCGACTAAATTGATTTCCTTTGGTATATTTCAGCTGAACGCAAGAAGCGCATGTACAGCAGCACAATGGTGGACAAGTCCTTTGTCGGCTGGGTTGAACTGGACGTGAGGCAGGCCGTGAAGCTGTGGGAGAAGCCCAGCAAGAATTTAGGGTTGGCCATTGATGTGCACGATCAAGACGGAAATATCCTGAAGGCATCACAATTCTTCTTCCAGCACAGCTGTGAGGCATGTGAGTGTGCAATTGAGTGCTTTTTAACCCTTCTAACAAACAAACAAAAAAAAAATCGCGCATCTCATCGTGCTAGCATCATCCGGGATCCAGGCAATATAATGAATACATCTTGATCCATAAAATCAAGTCAATTGCACTTGAAATGATATATTTTTTGGCACGACGCCACAATTGCGCGAAATATAGTTTTTCTCACGTTTCCACAACACCACATAAGACATTGGTCACAATCCCAGGTCAAATTACACATAAATATACAAGTTTCATTGATATCGCGAGTATACAAAATGTTCCGCGCGCGATATTTCCCTTTTGGCACTTTATATAGTCAATGAAGGGAGTTGAATGAAAATTGTGCACAATCAACGTCTGCATCACAATTTTCACATTACACAGACAATTTCTCTTCCACTTTTGTCTCTTTTTCTTGTTTCACTTGGTTAATTTGTTGCTGAGGAGGAAGAATCCACGATTACAGAGTTGCTATTTCAGCATATTTCGGACCATGCCTGGTAATATCTGATTTCTCAAATTCCAACGCTAACAGTTCTAATTGTTTGTGCCTGAGTTTATTGCATCCATGTTTTCGTGTGTTTTTGTCCATGTGGTGTTCATTTTTTTTCTGTGTTACTTTTTTCATATTTTGTTGATAGACATTTTTTAATTGATATCTCTTCCTGTTTAGCAGCCCCTTACCCCTGGAGCTACATTAGTAAAAATACCGGGCCTTACTCTTCAATGGAGAAGGTGCCTCGGTAAGTAAAATTTAATTTAATAATTTTTAATCATGATTTATAAATTAATCCTCAATTGCATTTTAAAGTAGTTCCTTTCAATCTAATCAAGAATTATGAGATATGTATTTTGTGATACCAAAAAATAAAAGTGGCAATAAAAATTTAAAATATAAAAATATATATTATATATCACTATATTCATCTCAAATATTTATTTATTAGTATTAGGGGTAAGTGGGGCACCTTTGAAAGTGGGGTACCTTTGAAATTGAGATTTTTTTACCTATTTTTAAATAAAATTGAGCCTTATTGTGATATAATTTAGCTGCATAAACAGATTGAGAAGCTAAATTATGATATGGCTCAGTTTCACTTAAACATATGAGAAAAATCCCAATTTCAAAGGTGCCCCACTTTCAAAGATGCCCAGCTTCTCCCTATAAAATTTTAAAATGTAAAAAGTAAAAAAAAAAACAATCTTTTTGCCGTAATTAGCTTTATAGATTCATATAGAACTAGGCAGTAATAGAGAAAAATTTGAAAATTTATGTAAACCTATTTGGAAATTCAAACTTTCAATAATTAAAGTTAAAGAAATAACAGTAAAATAACTCGATTTTGACTCACACTTGTATATCCGCTATATACCTTCATATTTTAATATTCTTTTGACGATCTGGAGGTTTTCAAAAATAAAAAAAAATACATTTTGAATATTTTGTACATTTTTAGTCTTAATCTTATCTTTTTAGTCTTTCCAATCATAGAAAGTAGTAGACGATAGATAATCACTGTAAAATTTTTACTGACAAGTAGAGTTGGTAAATTTCAAGAAATTTCATGAATTTCCGCCTAAAGTAGATGGCGACTGCTGTGAAATTTCTGAAATTTTACCATCTCTACTGACAAGGATAAAAGGGTTAAATAAATATTTTGTCAATTTGTTTTTTTTTTAATAATTAACTTTTCCTAATTCTGACTCAAACACATCTTAAATTGGTCTATTTTTATTTTTTTTATTATATGAAGAAAATACAATAGGGGAGACCGGGGGAGAAAAGCCAGCAAATGAAATTTTTCTTTGCCTAATTTATGGAATTTATGAATTTCATGGATTTATGTTTTACGAACCCCATGACCTAGTTGTTGAACTCATTTAAAAATCCGTGAATTTATAGGGGGAACAGCAAAAAAGTTACAAAAATGTTTCAACCCTTGAATTTGTGCTTGGTTATCATTATGACTACATTTTTAATTTTTTAAAACGCTAGTAAGAGCGTGTCCCTTTTAGAATTTTAGTAAAAGATCTGGCTGATATTGATTTCTCATGATTTTCTTTGCAATGTTAATTTGCGAAAGATGAATTCAAGTACTGTAATATCCTCAATATTTTCATTAGTTTTTCTTCCATTAGATGACATAATTTTAAGTCGCGAGTGGCTCTAGCAGGATGGCTGCATTATTTGTGGCCTGTCTTTATTTATGGCGTCGTCGCAATTTTTGTCAGAAAGATTCCGAAAACCAAAAAAATTGATGGGCTATTAAAGCACCTGAAATAGTTTTAATTTTGAGGTTTTTCGAAGAATTTTGTGGCATTGTAAAGTTTTTTGCGAGGAGACCATAAGTAAAGTACTTATGGTACTTATGGTAAAGTAGTAGGGTGGAGTAACCACTTATCGCCATGTTTAGGAAAAAGAGGAATTAATTTTATTATAACTTTTGAACCCTTGTTACAAGATAACTCAAATTAGACACAAGGTTACTTAGATGTAATAGCTACAGATTCGTGAAAGCAATAGTCGTCCAATTTAACCCTGGACTACTTAAAAAACTGATTTTTATTAACAATGCAAAAATAACCACTTCTTCGCCACTTTTTACCACTTTTCGTCAGTTCTGTAACCACTTCTCGCCACCGACTTGGAAAGGTTCAAACTCGATTATTTTGGGCAATAAGTATTTCGCAAAGAATACATTCAGTATTCCTCTTTCCTCATGATCACCCTATTATTACTCACTTTAAATGATTTTTCTTCGCCATTTGAGAAATAAAACTATTGGACTATTGCTTAAAGTAAACAATCCATATTTGACAACTGAGAATCTACGAAGTGAAGTTAGCGTCCCCTTTTGAAAAGAGATGGTTACAGGTGGTAAAATCATTGAAAAATATTACCACTTTTCGCCATGCCTTATTTTTATATAAATATAATATAAAATGAAATATTAATTAACTAAATACAAATTTTATTTATTCCAGAAATTTTATTAAATGTTCAATAGACAAATTATTTATCCA
The DNA here is from genome assembly GCF_024763615.1 of Phlebotomus papatasi. Classification (NCBI taxonomy): domain Eukaryota; kingdom Metazoa; phylum Arthropoda; class Insecta; order Diptera; family Psychodidae; genus Phlebotomus; species Phlebotomus papatasi. Next base: position 74,398,782 of record NC_077223.1, read on the forward strand.
AATAGGTACATTTTGCTTGATGAAAATTTGATAACATTTAGTATATTGGGTAAGAAATATTGGATTCGAAGCACTTGCTTAAAATATTACTCTGAAAAATGCTCAAAATCGTAAATTCAAAACCAATAATTACTATTTTTCGACTCTATACGTAGCAGCAGTAAAAATACAATGAACTTTGCGGCTCATTTATTTCACAAATCGCAAAAAATACCGATTTCAATTTAAGTGGCGAAAAGTGGGGCACTGGCGAGAAGTGGTGATTTCACCCTACTTGTTCTAAATTTGGGGTCCTTAAACATTTAGTCATTAGGATTAGATATTGACAATATTGAATGGATATTAAAGGATTTTTCCTAATGTCTAAATTTTTATATAGTTAATAATTAATAGGGAGCAGTGGGGTATCTTTGCATTGGGGCGCCTTCGAAATTAGGGTCTTCCCTAATTTTTAAATGGATCTAGACAGTAACATGATATAATTAAGCTCCACAAACCAATCGTGAAATTGAATTGTATTATGATAATGACTAATTCCACATAAAAAGAGGAGGAATAAACCCAATTTCAAAGGTATACCCCTCTTTCGCATTAACATTATCTAATATTCAGCAATTCTTTAGTATTCGGCATAATACATCGGCGTATTACGTCGGCGTAATACACCGGTGTATTATGCTGGTGTATTATATAGTTATAAATGAGGCCTACAACTATAGGGGAAGGGCGCTACCTTCGGACAATTCAATTTTTTCTCTATGTTGCTTATGGTTTTCACCTCTAACTCTTTTCTTAAAATTTGAGACATTGGAAGAGCTATTAAAATATATTATAATAGCCCAAATTCACTTATAACACATTGAAAAAAAAAGAATTGTTCGAAGCATAAATCGTTCGAAGGTAGCGCGCTTTCCCCTAGATATCTCTCATCTGAGATTATTTATTGATATTGATTAAAAAGTGGGGCAGTATCATTTAGCCCAATTTTTTTGAAAATTAATTTGCCAAATGAATATAATAAATATTCAAGCTTGTTTCTCTTTGATATACAGTACCTACAGTACACATCCTAGAATAAAAATTTACATTCCCGAAAGCTATGGATGTTTGAAACTACCCCCACCTCCCTAAATGTATTATTTCAAGGGCAATTGAGGGTTAATTAAAATATGAAAAATAGTTTTAAAATTGGAACATCACAAGAAAAATTGTTAATTTGAATAATCTTACAGCCACCCCAGAATAGACTTTAAGTTCTGCTCTAAAATACTCATTGGAAGCTCTGAGCTGCCTCCCTGGTTCCGTCATGTTTCTTCATCCTCATCAGATTCATCGCCGGAAGAGATTGTGGAACAAGATGATAGTGGGTGTCCCATCCGCAAAAAACGACGTCACACACACCACAACCACAGAGGACCCCACGCCTAATTGGATGCTTTTGCATAACGACCTAGCCGCAAGGGTTAACGCCATGCACTGAGAAAAATTCCACGAAACGCCCTGTTGAGGCAAAAAAAATATCACCTGCAAGTGTGTGCGCACTTCTTCTTTTTTTTATTTTAATTAAATTGCAATTGTACGGTCATTTCCAACACTGTTCCCTTTCAATATCGTACAATTCGACAATATTGACACAAGTATATAATTCTCGACAGGAAATGTAACGTGAGGTAGAATTTAAACACAAACACAACACATACTTAAAGGTTAGCATTATTAAAACGCAGTGACTCTCTTCCTCGCAAGAGGTAGCTCTCTACAGTTTAAGTTATATAATCCTAGAATTAGTGCTTCAACTTGAATCACTTTGAATATTAATTTTAAATTATTATATTAATAATTTCTTCTTCAAACAAGAAACAATATCCTCACTGCTTGAGGCAAAATACAAATACAAAAAAAAAACGAACTCTTTCGCAATGGAATTTAATTTTCTGTACAAAACTCAGCGAAAAAAACATTAAAAATGTCTAGTTTATATCATGTTTGACGACTTTAGTGGTGAGGTTTCTTTTTTTTTGGAAAACAACACCCCAAAGGGAATTGAGCAACCACTAAAAAAATTACTCTTGTAAATAATAACAATACTCTCTAACTGGAAAGATACACTTTTTAGTTTTAAGGTTTTGATGTAAGGTCTTTATTAAATGAGAGAGAATTAAATACAATATTTGCTAAGATTTTTAAGGCAATAGGGAGAAAAAAAAGAAATTGTAAATATGCTGAAAAAATTGAAAATTATTTAAAAATCTGACATCTTTTAGGATTTTAAGATATACTTTTAGCTTAAGATTCTTCTCTCTGATCATCTTCCTTTTTTGTCTCTAAGACATATTTTTTTTTGCATAAAACTTACGTATAAACTGCTTAGGATAATTTAGATATTTTTCGCATGACAAATTAATATTAGTTTTATACAAACACTTTTTGTATGTTTTTAACAAAAATAAAAATATTTTGGTAATGTGAGTCTTTGTCATTTTACCTTCACCATTTCGAACTTTGACCTCAAACTTTGCAAGTTCAATTTCTCTCAGTGAGGCAAAAGTCATGTCTTTAAGGATGGCACATCAAAGACAATTCAAAATGATATGACAAGGAGGCAGTTATAGACGGAACCATGAAGTATCGATGTGTGAGACTTTTTAGATTATAGTAGTGTCGTCATTAATTATCATACATTAGTTGGTTAAAAAGAGGTGTTAAGTAAAATACTATGGTTAAAGAAAAATATACACTGTGGCTTACTTCCGATTTTAAAAGTCATTTTCGTTCAATATCTGCTGGCTTTATGTTTCAGTCATCCATATTCATGGTCAAGTTAGATTGTTAAGGTAATAGCTGCGACTAAGGAGTCAGTTCTTCAGTGGACGTGACACCGAACGCATGTGCATAAGAGGTGCTCCTATATCCGAAAAATAAATAAAATACCCATTTCAAGTTTTGCTGAAGTGCCTGTGGTTTTCTGTGACTGTGCTCGATACATCTTGCCTGAAGTGCTTAAATATGCAGAGATTGATTGACGAGAGGAAGTTCGATGGCAAGGAGGAGAAACTGGAGATTCAGGAGCCCGATATGGCATTTTCATCTACGCCAATGAAGGAATTCTTTCGCGGCAAGAAGGTCCTCATCACCGGGGGGACAGGTTTTATTGGGAGACTTCTTGTGGAGAAACTCCTCAGGTAATGCCCATTCATAAAACCCATTCGCTTTAATGGTCAGCAAGTAAAGTGTTGTTGCATTTGATAAAGTCGCGTGCATTTGATTAATAAAATAAAAATAATGTACTCAATTGACGACAATGGGTGCGCGGAAACAGGTTGGGTGATTAGAAGGGGCAGCATTTTTTGCATTTTCATATATGTACCGTCCTAAGCAACAAACGGCACTCGCAGAAACGCATGACAATTAATTTTAACTAGGGGCTACTCGCAGAGTGTTTAAAGTTTAACTTTTCTATTCAAGAGTTTGTTAGTCATTGAAATATTAAATAAACTTTAAACTTATATTGCGGTATAAACTTATCATGGACAGCCAAAATTCCGAATGATCAAAATCCTGAAAGAGTCGAATCACACGGAGGATCCGAAGGATAATGTGTGGAATAATTTTCACACATCACTGAAAATTTTCCTTCGCCTCAACCAAAGTTGGGTACGTTGGATACAATCGTGGAAGTAGCTATGATGTTCTTACCAATTCTGGATTTTAGCTTTCGGGATTTTGATCGAGACCCATTTTTTACGCCTAAAAATTCAACATTCATTTACTTCGAAACAATTGGTGTGAAATTTTAAAATTATTTAGGGTAAAGACTCATAATTTTGGACAGTCTGCTTATAAGCATCGATGTTCCAAGTTTGAAGTGCGATATTTTCAATACTAATTGATTTTTTTTGTTACTCTCTTTTCAGAAGGGTTGTTTAGAAACTTGGCAAGAGTTTATTGTCTTTGTTTTTACTAAAATTAGTTTTAATACGTTTAAAAATGAATTGATATGTAGAGGTGAATTTGACTCTTATTTTGAACAACTTGGTTATTAATTTGGACAACTTGGCTGTAAATTTGGACAGCTAATCCGCCTCAACAGGAGGCCCATTGTTCTTCATTTCATGAACCAATCTTACCAAGTCCTCTTCCTGTTCATGTAAGGGAAACGTAGAATGTCACAAGAAGCCCGGAAACTTTCCATATCATTCATTAAAGTGAGTTGACTTCGGTACTCCAAGTACGTGCGGATTCGCTCATTCCCTGGCCTTTCCGGGGGCCTTTAAAGGCATTTCTCGCTACATCTCATTCGTAGAGATGATGCTCCTTTGTTTCTCCAGGCATTTGTCCAACCTAGTCATCACAAAAGCTAAAACTTTACAAAATTTCGTGAGAAAAACACCTCTCCAAAATAAGGAGTATCACCTCACTGGTGAATCTCTTAAAAAATTTCCCATTTTTCACACGAAAAATCTAATTCACAAGGCAAATCTCACTTCCAAATGTACAAATCACCATTAACATGAATCAACACAATATTTAATGAATATTCAATAATATCACTGAAAAAAAAAAACGAAGAAACATTGTTAGTACTTCACCACAGCTAAATAAGACTGAAGTAAACAGGAAGTTCTGTCATATTTCTCGTAAGCAATTGCTCACACTGAATTTTCAACAAAGCAATTTCAACTCAAATCATATTCAAATTTTAACGTATTTAGTGTTAAAATCTTCCAAAAAGAACAAATTCAAAGATTCATCAAATATTGGGAAAAAAAACCATAATTTTAATGAATTTATTTTTAGTGTCCAATGTTATCCTCAAAGTGTCCAAAATAAGAAACTGGTCAAAATTATGAGCCTTTCCCCTAAGTGAAAATCAATCAAAAATCATAGCTAAATATTCTCCGAACCGATTCTCGAATTCTAGAAAACCGAAAATATTGCAAAGAAATAATTTTCTGTATGAGAAATTAAAAATAAGATTGATATCTCTCATTCTGATATTTTTTTAACAAAAGATTCACTCATCCTATGGGGTTTATAATTACAAAAATTTTGAAAATTTTTGTAATTATATTTATTTTTTGATAAAATTTTGAAATTTTTTTGTAATCAAGAAAAAATCAATTTTCCGCCTTTTTAGAGCGAAACATGACTTTAGATTTAGATAGCCGTAGGAGAAATTTAATTTTTTGGTCATCGATGACCCAATCGTCCTTAAAGGGTGAAGTCAACAATATTAATGAATTCATGATATTCACTGAGATTAAACACAATTCTTTTTGGTAGAGAACAGAAACCTTAGCCCTTTCTTGATTCTTCATGTTTTATTCTTCTATAACGTTTCGAGGATTATTGTCCTCTTTATTGTACAAAGTTGACAAAACAATTTTGGAATTTTTTATAAAACAATTGAAAAAAAGTTTTGCGAAAAAATCTTACATCAAATTTGCAGGAAAAATCACGTACAATTTTTTCTTTAAAATCTCAAAAACGTTTCGGTTTTTTGAGAAATATTAGTTACTATTTTGGAAAGCATTTTTTATTTTTCTTTCTATATTTAATATAGAAAGAAATTACGGCTTTTTGAGGTATATTTGCGGAAATAACCTTACGCTCTGCAGTGTATAATTTTTATGTTAGTTTTTATTTAATTATAAAAAATGTTTTCCAAAATAGTGACTAATATTTCTCAAAAAACCGAAACGTTTTTGAGATAAAAAAAAATAATTGTACGTGATTTTTCCTGCAAATTCGATGTAAGATTGTTTTGCAAAACGTTTTTTTTCAATTGTTTTATAAAAAAAAACCTAAAATTGTTTTTTGTCAACTTTGTACACCTGATAAAGAGGACAATAATCCTCGAAACGTTATTTTTTTTTATTTATTTGAAAACAAATTTTGTCACCTAAAGAACGTTCTTCAAGATTATTTTAGGCAAGAATTACGAAAAGGAAACAGCCACGATGCTGTTTTAGTGCTTTCTGGAAGGTTATTAATATGTACGGACTGTAGTTTATGGTTTTATAAATCTAAGATCTTTTTTATAAAATTCTTAAAGATTTTTTCCCCTATTCAACCAGTAGATCATTTAATGGATTTCTTGTAAAAAGAATTAGCACAATTTCTTTATATAATACTCTCTGATCTCAAAAATAACCAGGAAGTAGCCCCTTGTTCAAATGCGAAAGAGAGACTATACATAAAAGGCTAAATTATATTGAAAGGTGGATTGATTTGGCGGATCGCTGTATCACTAATGAATGTTCAACTTGATTCTCAAACGACAATTTACTCCATTGCATGTTACATTTCCTCAACTGTTCCCTCCTGGCCACACCCGTTGCTTCTGTCGTCCAGAGTTGGGGTCAGCATGGTTTACCTGGTGGTGAGACCAAAGAAAGCTCAGGTCGCCAAACAGAGACTTGAGGAGCTGAGCCAGGGAGCTATCTTTGACCGTTTGCGGTTGCTGGATCCTCACTTCACGGATCGCATATGTCCCATTGAGGGTGATCTGTGTTTGCCGGATCTGGGACTCGATCGTCCAAGTGTGGAAATGTTGGAGGACAATGTAGAGATTGTCATTCATGCTGGTGCTGATGTAAGATTCGATGAGACCCTGGCAGCGGCCGTTCAGGTGAACATCCGGGGCACCAGAGATATTCTGGACATGGCTGTGCGGATGAAGAAACTGGAGGTAAACACGTGCTCCTTTCACCTAACCATTCTGCACTTTTGCATGATTTTTTTTCGACTTGTATTGCATGACTTTTCAGTCTCGTGGAGACACAATGACCAAAAAAAATAGTGCTAAATAGTAGACTAATTAACTGACCAAATTAGGCCACTGTACTTCCCTACTTTATTAGTCTTTCTTGCAACATTCCCCCAAAAACTCAATTGAAAAGTGGAGAAAATTAATTCAAACACTTTGACTCATATAAACTTCTTCGGTCATTAACCTGTCCGTTTATTGCAAATTGCTACCTGTCGTGCCTTCTCAAAGAATTTCATTTAAATGTTCCTGGCTTACACGTGATTATTCTAATGAGACATTTTTGAAAGACACCTCTGGATTCTGGTTAAAAAAAAAACTTACAATCTCTGTTTGTGTAAAAATTATTTTTTTATCACATTGATCTTTCGTCATTCATACTAAATTCAATATCAACTTTAAATCTCTCCCATCTTGTATATTGTCAAAAATCCCATGACTAATTTAATATTTGTGAAATCCATGTGAAAATTATTGATTTTTGGTAACATTATTGCATATTTCACACTCAAATTTCAAACAAAATAATATTTATTTTGACCTGACCAATAGCTTCATTACATAAATTGAAATTGATAAAAAACAACTATTTAAAAAAAATACTTTATAGTAATATTTACGTATTTTATGTAAAATTGAAAGATAAAATGTGATTTTTGTGTTCATCAAATTAAATTAAAATTTGTCCTAAAGCCAATAACAATTTCATTTTACAATCGCTCATGCCTTCAGCAGTATTTACATTGAAATTATTAATGAAATGTTTGACGAATCCCATATTAAATTTTATTAATTTAATTAATATTGTAATATCTATTGATTTATCTAAATTTATTAAATTGGGACTGATAATTTTAAATTCGAATTGAGATGACACAATTCTTAAAAGTCTTCTTGTTTCCAAGAAAACATAGCATTATCCGTAAAATTAGGTTTCTTTTAGAATTTTGATTAATAAAAATTGTTAATGATTTATTTAATGTATCCTATCATTTTACATATAATGTATGGTTATTATTATAATAAATTAAAACAAATAAAAATAGCAATGTATGACGTATGAGAAGGTTTCAATTTAAAATAATTATTCAAACTTAAAAGGAAAACGTTGTTAATAAAATATTAAATTACGTTTTAAAGCAACCTAAATATTTGGAAAATACGCGAAATTTATACAATTAAATGGTCGTAAGAAAACTTTCATTCCTCTTTAGGTTTCGTATTCTCAAACTTACATGATAATTTTACTTCTTTTGGTTCTAAATTGAATATGGATCAAATTTAAAATACTAGTTTAAATTTAATTTTTCACTAACCAAAAGTCGATATTCAAAATTATAATAATAAGCTATTACATATAAAAAAATTATGAAGAGAATTTGCGCAAATCTTAAAATTCCTTCTCATTAAACATCATTAGATTGTGTATATTCTCCTTCGACTTGTTTAAATTAAACTGCGTGCAGATTTTTTTCTATTATTATTTTATAAAAAAAAATAATTAAACTATATTCTTCTATCAATTATTTCCTTAAACCGATTTTTGAAACGTTTTTTTTTTTTTTTTTTGCCCACCCTACCTTAGGTCTTATTGGCGAATGCCTATATATGACCGCAGACTCATTTTTGAAACGTGTATTGAGGAAAAATTAAAATTATAGTCTGTCTTAAAGTAGATTTTTTAAAATTATTTATATATTTTTTAATTTATAATCAACTATTAGGGGAGACTGGGGCAAAATTTGTCAAAAAGAAAATTTCAATATTCACCATTTTCTAAAATAAAAGAGACTGAGGCTTGAAATTTTTATTATAGATAGCCTTCACACTGAGAGAAATCCGAAAAAGTTAAAATAACATTCCGGAAAATATTTATTTTACCCTACTGTATTGATCCGAAATCGGTGTAAATATTATGCTTTTTAGGTGTATTAGGGGTTAAAGTTACCCTATTTCATGTTAATTTTATCCTTAAAAAGGTGTAAAATTAACATTAAAAAATGCTGATATATTTTTACACCTAAAAAGTGTTGAAGTTATGAGGAAAAAAAGTTAATCGCACCCCCGTTTTTTCTCAATACATGAACCTTCTTAAACTTACAAAGTTTCAAGGGATTCGAAGAAGGATTATGTAAAATAGAAAATAATGAAATTTTGAGCCCAATTTTTAGAATATTTGGCTTACAGAAAATATCAATACTGATTAGCTCAATTTAAGCACATTTCTCGTTAAAATAGAGAAAAATTATATTCGACAAAGTTGTAGAGGAATAAATTTCCTATAAAAATATGTCTATTTGATATTTTTAACGTTTGCGAGTGTAAGACGTCACAAATTATCCGAAGACTGACAAAATTTGCCCCACCAATTTTGAGAATCTCCACAAAATCGACTTTTAGAAAATAATTCGAAAATCACATTTCTTTCGAGATAGAGGAAAATAGTCTTCTGCAATGTTGTAGAACAGTAAATTTCCTATAAGAATATGCTCATTATAAAACGTTTGAATTTTCTCAGAACTCGTGAAAGAATTAAATATGCGTTTTGACAATTTTTGCCCCAGTCTCCCCTACCTTCAATTCTAAGAGTTAAATTTTTTCCTATCATCTTGTTCGATCACAGTTTGTACATTACATATTGTTCAAAACAGATTCTTTTAACTTGAGAATTATTTAAAAATTCTCAATGTTATAATAAATTGTTGAAATCCAGACCAAGTATAATCTACAAGTTAAAAAGAAAGAAAAGAGAGAAAGAATTTAGCATTATTTCGACAAAAAATGTAAATTTAATTGACATCGATAACGCAAGGTTGTTGATCTTGAAAATTCTTCCGAAAAGGGCTCAAAGAACTCGGAATTTTCCTGAAACAAAAAATTAAAATTAATTATTGGGAAGTACCTTGAAACAGTTGTGCACAATAAAAGAAATGCATTGTGCACTTTCCATCCCAACTGTTTCTGTTTTTTTTTTATACCACATAAACCTTGATAAGTGAGAGGAATTCCCTTGATGAGTAAATTGCTTTATGCACTTCCCCTAGGTATTTGTTTACGTGTCCACGGCGTACTCAAACTGCCCACGTCGAGAGGTATATGAGAAGTTCTATGATCCCCCAATGGATCCATACAAGATGATCGAATTGGTGGATCGTGTTGAACGTGGTGAGGTCAGCGCTGATGACCTGCTAACCCTTACACCGAAGATAATCAATCCCTGGCCCAACACTTACTCTTACACGAAAGCACTATCTGAGGACATGGTCAAGGACTATGGTGAACGGTTGCCCATTGCTGTTGTTCGACCTTCCATCGGTAACGGTGACCAGACATGCGGTAAAATGACCTTTTTGGTTTGAACTCTCTTGCACTTCTTTCAGTTATTGCCACGCACTCGGATCCATTTCCGGGATGGAGTGAAAATGTCTATGGTCTCAATGGGATTCTGGTGGCATGCAGTTTGGGTCTCCTCCGAGCCCTACACCTCAGAAGTGACTACGTAGGGGATGTCATTCCTGCGGACTTTGTCTCAAATACAGTCCTTGCTGTTGCATGGCTCACAACTAAGGAAAAGTAAGGAAATATACGCATCTTTAAAATTCCTCAACTAACGCCTGCTCACCATGAAATTGAACCACACTGACTGGTTCTCATCCACATTTCTGCATAAAGAGATTATGGGATTTCGAAGAGTATATGCCATTACTTAATGGACAATTGCAATTCACAGAATAAGCATTCTCGTGTTTCTCGAAGAGCAATAAAAGACTTTTATATTTATTTACACTCTGCAAACAGTTGAAGCAAATGAACAAGTCTGCAAATTAATTAATCAATTGCTACAGTATAAGAACTTTTTATTGTCGTATAAAACGCTTTGGTATGATTCTTTCAAGCACAAGATGCTTTCAGTTAAACCAGTTGTGAATTATTTATTAAAGAATACCCACCAAAAATGGGATGAAATACATATTTTGGCTGGACTTTTTTGAATACTCCAAGAAAGTTTCTTGTCTGCAGGGCTTTTCTTGAGCAAATACATTATGTTAAGTCGAATTTCATTACAACACAAATATTTACTATAGAGTTGAGCAAAATTTTCTGATTAATTAATTTTAAATTTTAATTTAATTAAATATTCAATTAATTTAATATTATTATATCTTCCATATCTACATAAAACATTGATAACAAATTTATGAATTTATGAATTTTCATAGCATAACGATTTTATATCAAAAAATTCATAGTCATCTTTCAATTCCAAATTATCTTTGACAATTATGAATGGGTAATTTTTTCTGCAAAAAATGCAAACTATTACTAATATGCAAATTTAATATTCCAAGTTATACTCTTCAAAATTGAACATGTGATACAGCTTATTTAATAAAACTATATTTTCTCTTCAATTTTTCTATTCTCTCAAATTTACAGTTTGTAGAATCTACATTTATCGGGTAATTTTTTTTTGTTCATATCATACTGCAGAGCTTTTTCAAAGAAAAATTATTTGCAAAATTTTAAAAAAATTTTAAAGAGTTAGAAAATTCCTCATGACCTGGCACTTTAATTTCAATATTGCTTCACATATCGTTTAATAATAATAAAATGATAACGAATATATTATCTATATTATTAGTTGATCCTAATACTATCTAATAACTATCTACTAGTCCCCGGCGAGTGGCCTTCAAAGTTGAAGCCAATTTCTTACTTTCACGTACAAATGCGTATGGGAATTTTTCTGCACTTGTGATCGTTATGCTAAATATTTAAAAAGTGAGAAGTTTTTCCGTATTATAAGATACCTTTCCGTATGGAGGGATAATAATATACTAAATTTTTGTTTTAATAAATTTTTTCCTTGGAACACTGTGAGCTGAGTCCGAGATCAATTTAGGAATTGGCTTCAAATAGCTCCATATAAAAAGGCCAACTTGCCAGGCGCTTGACTATCTATAACATATTTGATAAATCTTAGATATTTTGCTAGTTTTTAGCTTTCCTGTGCTGAAATTTTCATAATAATATTACTGTATTTATGGCTCTAAATTTAATAACTAATGAAATTTAATTTTTTTTAATGGTAGGGTAAATGTCCGAATTCAAAACCATTTCCAGACGCTTTAACTTTGACAGAAGATTCATCATATTAAATTAATATTTTTCTGAAGAAAATTACATAAATTTGCTTCTTAACTCTTCTAGAATGATACTGCTTTTAGTGAAAATTCTTTAATATAATATGAAAACTTCTTAAATACAAGAAAAATACACGAGAGCAAAATGCTTCTATTGGAAACAAATTAAACCAAATGGAGATAAGGAAAAATTATCTAATTGAAGACAAACAGTGTAAGCGAAACCGCGACGAAAAGCTTCCAAAACCCTATTCAGTTGCTCTTGAGTGTAGGATTTGTTCTTATTCCTGATCTTTTCTCCTTACCCATCTGAGACAATAAGAAAAGCTCTAAAAACAAATCATATTTCCGGTATTTTCAATTGAAGCATTTGCAGACACTTCAGAAAACCCTTTTTGTTCACGAAATAGATAATTATTTCAGTTGAAAACTTCACGTACCGTTAACTATAAAGATTAGCACTTAATTTCACATAATTCTGCAGAAAATATTACATATATGTAAAAAAGAAGAAGTTATGAAGAACAATCACCCTAATGTGTTTTTCAAAAACATGGTTGATTGATGAAAAATTCGATGGTGAAAAACGTGCACTTTTAATTTTTCTGAGAAATTTATAAATTAATATTTGTGAATTTGAATGGATTTTCGCTTTATTTGGAGCAAAATTAACTAAATAATAAAATGAAATAATGAAAACTGAGGTATAGAAAATATATAAATAAAAAATTAATACTGTATTTATCATGGAAAAAAAATTATGTTTCCATTTGGAGTAGCGAAAAGTTTCCATTTGGAACAGGTTTGGAATTAGCTTAATTTACCCTAAGACTTTAATTTTTGATGCTTAACATTAGAAAATATTACTATAACAGCCCCATATATCTTTTTCATTATAGATCTGATAAAGTAGAAGCAGAAAGGGAGGAAAAACATCCCTTCCGGACAAAGATCTACAATTGCACCAGTTCTGCTGATAATCCTATAACATGGGGTATCTTTCAATTTATTATCATCTCAATAAAATAAGATTGGGAATAACCATGATTTTTTTTTGTGAAATTTACAGGACTCGTGAATGATTCTATGTACAAAATCTACGAATGTTATCCACCAAAACGCGGTCTTTGGATTAATTGCTTCACATATACTCGCCACAAATTACTCTACACGCTTAACGTCATCTTCTACCATGTACTCCCAGCAATTCTTCTAGATGTGATCTTTAAGTTTGGAGGCAAGAAATTGCGTCTTCTTCCAGTTTATCGGAAAATTCAAAAATTCACAGAAGCCCTATCTTACTTCACGACAAATGAATGGATGTTCTTCAATCACAACATGAGACATTTGTACAAGAGCCTCTCTTCTGAGGACTATGACTATTTCCCATGCGATGTGAAGAAGATGATTTGGCTGGAATATATTCATGACTATGGTAAGGGAATGCGACGACATATTGGCAAGGAAACCATGGATACCCTTCCCGAGGGACGCAAGAGGATGTTCCGAATAACAATTCTTCACAATATCATCAAAACGGGCTTCTATCTCTTCTGGGCTGCAGTTATCTACTTCATCCTTCGCTTCTATAGAATTATAGATCCCATCAATTTTTCGGGTATATTCATGAGAAGTGATTAATTCTACAATTTTTCTCTCATCTGTGAGATAATTCTCTCTCATCTAATGGGACTTGAGAGTCCAGTAAAAAAAATTCTTAAACCATAATTCTTGATACATTTTTGGAGCACTTTCTGAGGCTGCTGGTATAAAAAAAACTCACTCCCTTGCTCCAAGGAAACTCAATTTAATTAGTTCTGTATGGAAAATGTTTTTCATTTTTAATATCAGAGGTATAAAGGACGAGAAAACTAGATAGGATAAAGATTTTTATTGTAAAACTTAAAGTTGTAATAGATTTATTCTTTGAAAAAAAATTAAACTTTGAAATCTACATGTTTAAACAATATTTTAAATTATATTATTGCTTTAAATTTTTATTACGGCCTAACATTTGAATAAAAGTGTTTTATTTATTAATTTTTACATAACATTTTGTTTTATAGAGTATATCTAATTTTTCTATTGTCCAAGACCTTTCCAACTCTGTTAATTATTAAGCATCACCCTGAAAAATTCCCCCCAAAAGCGAGAATTTAAAATTCTCAGCATGGTTTAAAGTTTTAAATACCCCTGTTTAAACTTTTACTCCAACGCTAATTTATTTAGGAAGCTTTTAACATTAAGAATTTTTCTTTTACATATTCCTCTCTATTCCAATTATTTATAATAAAATTTTGCACATACTGAATACAAAATGAGGCACTTGTAAGAAGAAAATGTGAAAAAATACTTCATGCTGATTAATTTTATTTTTGCAAGGAAAGTAAGCGAGATGAAGCATTATCTGAAATGGGTGATTTTATAGGGATATGTTTCCATTATAGTTTTGTATGTAAAGAAATACATAACAAAAATAAAAAAATACTTAAAATAAAGAGAGATTTTTGTTTCACCTCAAAGAAAACCTTATCAGAATCCCCTATTCTCCAAGGGATAGATATAAAAATTGATTTTCGTGAGCTGAAAATTTATGTGCAATTACTTTAATCCACAGAACAAACAAATATAGAAGGTGAAAATTGAATTTAGGAAATCCTGATGTCGGTCTTTGAAATATAGCTGAACATTTCTCAAATAATCACAGATAAAGCTCTGTCTTGTGTCTCATTAATCCACTCTCGAATTGCCCCCATTTCACCCTCAATTTGTTCCGATAAAAATTCCTATTTGTCCTTTTTTCCCTTCTCAATCGTATTTTCACCTATGTGATATTTTTTTTAGATATACCACAAATCTAGCTTAAGGGCAAATCATTATTGTTGAACCTACACAACACATCCATTGAAATGAAAATACCCCGAAGTTATCCACTCAGATATATTTTATCTATGTTATATTTGTACGAAGTATTATATTTAAAATTAAGATACGTAGAAACACATTAAAATATGACAATAACTTATAACTATATAATTTCCATATGAACACATGACTCCAATGTCCAATCTTGCTCCAATCTTGAGAATTTTATTGCGATTTTTATTTTCATATTTACATTTAATTTGTGGGAAACCATTTTAAGTCAAGATAGTCTTTTCCTTAATTTGTTGGAGATTGTATCCTTGGCCTTGTTCTAAACTGCTCCATAACTTACTATCTAGAGAAGCTGGAACAATTTTACAATTATTGCTGTCTTTCAGAGTACAAACCGGTAAAGCTAGCGTTTCAGGCGATTTCTGAGAAATGTCGTCACGCTGTTTGTCCGTCAGTCCGTCTGTCAGTCCGGCTGTCGCCAGCTCTAGAGGCCAAACAGTTAGAGATAGCAACTTGGGACATAAGGGGGACTCCCCCATAAGTCGACCCAATGATCGTTACTTACCCTCATATCCCCCCAACCATTCACTTCGCTATGTTTTACAGATTATCCAGGCGGACAATCCACCATGTGTGAAAATACCATTGAATCATTCCTAATAACGGAGTGATTTATAAATCCGTTTAAATCAGTTGTGAACCGATAATGAACGGGTTACGAACCGATAAGTAATTTTTCTCCGAAAATCTATTTTATTTGTCTTAGAATTATTTTGTGGGATTTTTCGAATGATTTACAAAGCGGTTGAGAACCGGTAATCGGTATATGATGCGAAAGTACTTTTGAAGGATAACATCTAAATAACGAGTTCGAGAACTTTGCAAAACCTGGGGCGCTTTGCCACACCTTTTTATATAAAATAAAAATAATAGAAAAAATGAGAAACGTTCCGAGAAATATTTTATTAAGTGTTCTTCATATAAAAATGGATTAAGCTTGTTAAATATTTTTGTGTTATCGCGTTCTTTCATTGACTCGTGCGGTGGTCTAGATTTTCAAAACATTAAAAGCCTTGGTCAACCAAAATACCTAACTTACTTTCCTCTCAAAACTCTCATGACATGACAATTTCATTCTTTTATTTGTTAAATCTAGACAAATTTCATTTTTAAATTTTTTATTGATTCAGTTTTGATTGATTTATTTCCTCACGAACGGCTACGTTCCTCCACTCGATCTCGACGAGTGATTTCCTTAACCGCCAGATTAAACATACCAAAATAAATAAAAAACTAAAAAATAAAACTAATTAGTCTCAGACTGATCCAATTTTACATTGTTTTTACGAAAAGAACTCGGTAGTTTTTTTTATTTGTGTCTTTGTAATAGGGAAATTGATCATTTCGAACTTGAGATATTTCATAATTTAAGATAATTAAACCAAAATTTATTATTCTACTATATAAATAAAAGTAAATCTCAGAGCTCTCTAAAATTGAAATAGTTGTAATGTGGTAAACCAATAATAAGATTGCTCGCAATCGTATGTTCAGTTGAAGTGAGAAAAAATCATATTTGAAAAATTAGAAACAGGAACTCTTCTATATCACAATATTCTTTGAAAGGATATAGGAAATAATTAAACTTACTATTTAATTGCTTCTCAAAAATTTGTGTTTCTGCAAAATTTTGGGAATTCAACCATGGAAAATTGAATGAAATGAAAAATCTCAGACAAGAAATAATATTGTAATTTGCAATTTTTGTGTAATAATTTTAAATATAGCATGACAGTTTTGCGAAAATTTATTCACGAAACATTTTCCATCGATAACATCCCTATACGGAGTCACATAAATTTCGTGTGAGAATGTTCACATATAAAAGTTGAACGAAATGTTTATTATTGAGTGTTGAAGAAAATGGTCATAAAATGTAATGCATGTTTTCTGAGATAAAATCTTAAATAATATGCCTTATATTAAATATCTCTGATATAGAGCGTTAATGTTGAAAATTAATTCATACAAAGCTTTACTAACCCCATAAAAATATTAGACGCACATAAAGCTCCTCTTAAACTTTCGCAATAATTTCAACAGCAAAATTGTATACTGGTACTAACTCCTCAACACAAGCGGTGACCTTCTTTTTTTTAATGTTTTACTATACTGAAGATACTGAACACTCAAAATATTTATGAATATTAATTTATAAATGAATATTGAAATTTTGTTTATTAACATTTTTTTTCATGTTCGTCAGATAAAGTAGTAATGGACCGGAATTCTATGAAAACGCTCTATGAAAATTGTTACAATAAACTTCTGGGAAATTTTCCACATTCTGCACATGGGAAATTCCAACTTAATTTGGTCTTTCTGTGCACCCGAAACCCATTTAGTTGACACCAAAGTGGTTGATATATAAGGTAATATTGGAGATGTCGGTGAATGTAAAATGCTAAATAAAATGAATGATGGGAAAATTTGTCATGACACCATTTCATGTGTCACGTTTGATTTTTGATGGCACTAAAGAGGTTTTTGTTCATCCCACGCACTGAGAATAAAAGTAGGGATTTTTATTGAAGCAAAAAGTTACGAAAGGACCATGAAATAAGTCTTTTAGGGATGTTTCCATTTGAGAGAACCTCTCACGCTCTCACATTCTCTTGCACTGTTTACCCCTTTTTCACACCGAATGTCCGCTTGAATTGAGAAAATAGCAATTAGAGTTGATATCTCATTATTACATAACTTTCCAGATTAATGATTAAGGATCAATGTAGACTATATTGTTTAGAAGAGCCTCGAGTAGGTCAGTGGATAGAGCAGTGGCCCTATGACTGCAAGGTCTTGGGTTCAAAGCTGAGCAGCAGCAGAAAAAGATTTCTCATGCCATATCGGCTTTGAATTCGTCCAGTGAATGAATGAATAGTAAAGTCAATGGTGCATATTGACAAAAAAGTGAACCGCCTAAACAATAGAGGCTGGTACAAAAATGAGTTTCAGCTTGAAAGTAGTACTTCAGTCGGTACAAATATTCGTTGTCACTGATCCCAAACACACACCGAGAAGGGATGCTGTGATATAGTAACGGCACTGATTGCCCACAGAGCTGTGATATATAGCGGCTACTCGCAACGGGGGATAAGATAAAATAGTAGTGGGGAAGCATAAAAGGCCCAATTGGTGGCCTGGATGCATCGGATATCCGAAATGGAGAACTGACCCCTGGCAAAATCTTACGTTTAGAATTTTGTTTTGCGGTACTTTATACAGATTAAAAGCATTGACAATTGACATAAAACTGTGGTATTTGGAAATAGTTTGATAAACATTATGAAATTGATGACTGAATCATATGTAGTGTAATTATAAGCACTTTATAATGATTTTCTTGTACAACTATATTGTGCTACACTCTTACGAAATTTGTGATAAGATTTCAGTTATATATTTACAACTAAAATCAATTAAATAAAATTATTTAAATTGCTTTTAACATTAAATTCACTAAGATTCTTTTCAATCTTAGTTTGTAATTCGAAATCTGATCTCGTCAGATGAGGCCCAAACTGCATAAAACACGTTAATATACGAATATCATATTCATTAAAAAACGATCTTTCCGATCATCAGCCTATTCAGCCATTACTCCGCAGTATAAACGTTTTTGGAAAAGAACGGATAGAGGTATTAACTTGCGGTCTTTGGAACAAACTGTCTTTATTTTTGCTTTGGAAATGTTTTAAGATAATACAATGAAATTTCAAAAACCAGTTGTTTGATTTCATCGTTTCAAGTGATAGTTAGGGTTAGGGCAACGTGTGCTATTTCGGGACACTTTTTACCACTTTCAAGTTTCAAACAGCTTAACGACTTCTCAAATTATTTTTTCTTTGTTGATATAATTTTTTTTCCTTATTCTGTCCAGAATAAGATTCTTACCGAAAAATCTTGAAAAATGCATAATTTTTTGAACAATATAGCAAAAAATGTAAAGAAGTAAGAATGATTTCGGAACATTTGGGTATTTCGGGACAAGCAAAAGTGGCTATTATGTAAATAAATTTCACTGTGAGACTGATTATTTACCTTTAAGTTGAAAGTCCAAACTTCACTCTTTTATAAAAAATGTTGTTTAAATTTCACTTGTAAAGGGGCTCAAATCGAAAAAACTCAGCACTGTTTCCGTTGACATTTGCAAAATTGACCGCATTAAAGATTTCGCAAAATGTGGAATGTGACACTCTCAATCCACTCGTATTTCGTAAAAATAATTTTTAAAAAAAATATCTATATTTTGTCCCGAAAACCACCTTGTCGAGAAATATCACATGTTACCCTACACGAATAACAGTAATGGCTTTTTCTTTATTGTTAAATATCTTGGAAACCTTTCTTCTTATTTTTTGCCATCACAAGAGTATTTTCAATAATAAATTTATAGGAGATATTGAAGAGGTCTGACCCAAGAATTTTCTACAAAACAATTTCACAATAACAACATTTTTATAACAATGTTTCTGTAGAAAATAAATTTAAAAAAAGTAGAACAGCATTTCATCTTTCTAAACTAGTTAATTCTAGACTAGTATCGTTATTCAATAGTCTATTTCGTTACTGAATAATCTCTATCTCAGACACCGATAATTCCGAAGTCATTGAATTATTCAAAAGTTCAGATAGATCTAGAAATTACCAAACATTCCGCCTCAGTAAATGAAACCATTCTGCATACAATTGCTATCTGAACTCAACACTAACTCTTTGATCTTTAATCTGTAGGGTTATCAACTCATTGATGATAGCGCAAGAGCGCCTAAAAATGAGAGAGAAAATATCTCAGAAGGGGTGGAAAATGCAAGAGAGAAGACACGTGGTTCGGACTATTGATTCGCCGATCAGTCTTGCGCCACATTTCCCCCCAAAAAAGGTCAGGCGAGAGATTGCAAAATTGGGGAGAAATTTATGCTTCTCAGTCACAGTCAGAAGCTCTTCCGTGCAGCACCTTCTCTGGCTGTTTTCGGTCACATTCCCCAAGTTGTGGGTGAAGTTCTCTGTGTTTTGTCCATATCTCTCCCCGCACAATTTTCATTTTCTCTGAACTTTTTTTTTGTGTGGTGTTTCCGTGGTTGAAGGTGAAGTGGTGTATCCTTCGAGTGCACTGTATAAAGTGAAGAAATTAACCCATTCACATACCATTGAAATCAATAATTTAGTTTTCAAAATTTGTGTTGCCTTTGCAAATATTCCCTAAAAAAAAAAGTTCATTTCGATTCTGTGGAAATTTCACGGATTGTTCTGTCCAGTGTGGGCGGAAGGAGGTGTAGGAGTCCAAGAAAGTCACAAACTTAGCCCATAAGGGTAATATGGAGCCAGAAAGACGAAATACTGCTACAGAATTCAGCTATATACTCCATAGACAGGTAAAAATTCAATGGTGATTTTCCACTGAAGAAGAATTCACACTTGAGTGCATCCTGACTGTTTCTATGTGCATAATTGTGTCACCAGCTGAAGGATACTTCGACGAACGAAAAGAACATTTTAGTATTCTGTGGGTGAAAGAATTTTCCTATGATACTTTGCGTTTGTGAAATTTTTGTGAAAACATTATTGTCATGAATAATGGAAATTTTTTCTGAATATAATCTAATAAAAAATTTAATGTTGAATTTCCATGAGTATTCCACTCTCTGGAATGCCGAAATCATCTCTCAAAAAGCATCACAATCAAATATACCTCATATAACATTATCCTATTTCCATTGTGTTCTGTTTTCTGTTTGAATGATGAAAAAGTAGATTGCATTTTAATACAAATAAGTTAACGAGTTAATGATTTTATTTAAAATTGATCAAAATCACGATAAGGGTGAGTGGAGATACTATACTGAACTAATATTACACAAAGTTCATTTTCTTTAGATAGTTTGGTTTACCTCAAACTAAACGATTATGCAATATCGATAGTTCCATTCTGAAGCTGTATCAAAATGGATTGTTTTAGATAAGACATTAAGTTATGAAATTCGTACTATACGTGTATAATTTTCTTTTCGAAAAACCCGAATACCGAGTTATAGGGTAAATTAAGCTAATTCAAAACCTGTTCCAAGTGGAAACTTTTCGCTACTCCAAATGGAAACATAATTTTTTCCATGATAAATACAGTACTATTACTATATTTATATATTTTCTATACCACAGTTTCATTATTTAGTTAATTTTTCTCCAAATAAAGCGAAAATCCATTCATATTCACAAATTTTAATTTGTTAATTTCTCAAAAAAAAATAAAATAAAAGTGTACCTTTTCACCATCGAATTTTTCATCGATCGACCATGTTTTTCAATGAAAAACACAATAAGGTGACTTTTATTTATTCGTTTTGTTTAACATTTATGTCATATTTCTGGATAATTTTGGTTAAATTAAATGCTACTCTTTATTGTTAACTGTACGTGAAGTTTTCAAATGAAATAATTACCTATTTCGTGAACAAAAAGGGTTTTCTGAAGTGTCTGCAAATGCTTCACTAGGAAACCCCGGAAATATATTTTTTTGGAGAGATTTTCTTATTGTTTTAGATGGGAAAGGAGAAAAGACCAAGAATAAGAATAAATTCTCCACTCAGGAGCGACTCAAAAAGGCTTTGGAAGCCTTTCGTCGCGGTTTCACTTACACTGTTTGTCTCCAATTAGGAACTTTCCTTTGTCTCCATTTGGATTAATGTGTTTCCAATAGAAGCATTTTACGCTCGCGTATTTTTCTTGTATTTAAGAAGTTTTCATATTATATCTAAAGAATTTTCACTAAACAGTAACATTCTAGAAGAGTCAAGAAGCAAATTTATGTACTTCTCTTCAGAAAAAATATGAACTTAGTAGCATCGAACAGACTGGGCCATTGCTCATTTAATCGATTTTCAAAGAAGCAATGGAGAAGTGATATGACCCCTTCATTGGTTTCGATTAGATAACTCACTGAGAACAGCGCCATCCAGTGTAAGTAAAATGTGCAAGGCGGGAAATATCTTAAGTTGTTCAAAACAATGTAGTTCACATTATTCACATGTATTTTATACTAAACTTTAATTTCACTAATGCCTAGACTCATTTTAAATACATTTCAGAAGTTTTCACAAGAGTTTTATGAATAAAATTTCCTTTGTTTTGATTTTTCCTGGCATCAGCTGATTTCGATGGTGGTCGATGAAATTTCGAACAGTGAATTTAAATAGAGAATGTTAACGGACTATGTGATATGGAATTGTCAAGAAAAAGCAATTGACCGGGCAATTGCTTTTTGCTTTTTATTCAAGGTATTTAAATTTGGCTAATTTTACTAAAATATCATTTTCTTTTTACAGAATATTGTCTCAGAGAACGGAAAAAGATCAAATTGATGCAAAAATTGGTTTGATGCCTCAATTTTTTGAATATTTTTTCCACGTGTAAAAAAGCAATGAAGGAGTAAAAAAGCAATGACCATGTAAAAAAGCCCAGTCTGTTCGATGTGAGTGTGTTGAATCTTCTGTCAAAGTTAAAGCGTCTGAAAATGGTTTTGAATTAGGACATTTACCCTAATTATATTATTTAGGGGCATAAAGAATATTAAAAAATTCGATAATTGTCAAAAGAAATAAAAGTTGGTTATCCTATGGATGGAGATTAATTCGGAGTGAACCAACTTTTTAACAATTAAGAGTGAGATTTTTGTCTCCTTTTTGTCAACGAGCAAAAAAACCTGCGGAAGTTGTCAAAGGACGACAGGAACTGGTCAACTCAGGGGATTCGTAAACCAACTTGTTGACCATAATTTTCAGCTTTAGTCAAAAAACGGCTAGGCGCCAAGATCAACCAAACTTTTGACGGTTTCCATTACCAGTGTTTCGGTTGTCTCCTTTGGAAGAGCCGCAAGAGCAAACCTTTTTTTTAACATTTCTTTATTCTACACCGTGACGGTTGCTGTTCCTCCGTACCAAAAATTCTTTAAATTTATTAGCTGATTGATTGTACAGTGAATTACCAGAGAATACCAATAGAAAATTAAAGCCAATTTACTATTTAGCATAGTTTATCACATATTTTTAATTGTATACCCGTAAACCCCATACAACGAAAGAGATATTACGTGAAATCCGTATGAAAGTATTAAAATAACACAAAAATCGACTGCATTTCTTTAGAGCTAATGTCAGCCCCCGCCTTTTTTATAAAGCACTAGGAGGAAATGGGATAGTATTAAACATAGGTTAATTGTAAAAACTGTGTTTTTTTTTAAATATTAGATTTCAGAGGACAGACCTATATGAATTTATAAACACTAGAGATCCCCGTTCAGTCAATAAGTGATCGACATAAAAATCAATGCTACTAGAGGAAAGTACTCTCCCTTGGAACGTTAATGGTTCATGCCTTCGAATAATGTGAATTTTCTTTTATTTTACCCAACGACTTATACATAATTATCACATAATTTTCAATCATTGATGATAAGTTAACTAATATTTAATAAAAATGTGTAAATCTCTTAGGAAAGTTAAAAGAAAATTCACATTATTCGAAGGCATGAACGTTCGAAGGGAGAGTACTTTCCCCTACTGTGTTTTACCTCTTGGTTCACCACTGCCCTAATTTACCCTATCTAAAGACTTTTTCACTAAAAATCATTAACTTTGTAACGTATCTCATTTCCGTTCTGCAATTGATTTTATAAAATTGCATCTAAATAAAAATTTCTAAGATTGATTATTTTATTCACTCTCTGGTTCATTACTGTTATCTAATGGGGTCTACACATTGAAAAATTTATGTCCATATTGAAGAGTTTTTTCTACATAAGCCTAGGCAAATTGCTTCAATATGGACATACATTTATCTAGTGTGTAGAGGTCATAACGAATTTGCATAATTGCAAATGCTTTCTAAGAGTTTTATAATAATAAGATATTTAAATGAATTCTATAAATTTTCTACCAATATTACCCTATAATATTAAGAGAAGAAGTTTATCGTTTGTCCATGAAAAAGTTTTCTGTATTCAACAAATTATTCTAATTTAAATTAACTCAGAATGCACATTTTGTGAAAGTTTGGCAAGGTCTTTTTTCGAAAATATGCAAAATCTTTCAGAAAGAAAACTTTCTAAACAAAAATTAAATATTTATTTTTACTGCTCGAATTCAAAGAGAGAGCAGTTATATTATTAACTTTTTTCAACTTTTCACTATCTCGAAGCTTAAACGGTCGAAGATATCAACTTCCGGTTTTCTGTGACCCTCATTAAAAAAAAACAATATCACCAGATGTTTTTTTTTCTTCCCCACCCTATTCATCCTCTCCAAAACCATGTGTTTTTTATATGTTTTGGAGGTGATCCAGGCGAACTTTCGTCCAAACATACCTGACCTAAAAAATCTTGGATTTTTGAAGTTCGAAAACTACCTCAGAGGTCCAATTTTTCAACCAATTTGGTTAAATTTGGATTTTTTGCAAAGGTTTTGAAATTAGTTAAATATCCGTAAACGACTTATCTTTTTCGTATTTACATTTGCTTGTTTGTCCGTTTGCTTGTAACTCATGACAGAACATTCTAGAATGATCATTTCTTTTTGATTTTGCAATGCTTTTGTGATTTATGAGTCAATTTAATCGCTAGTAGACCAATAAGCACTAAATACGAAAAACTAATTCATGATTCACGAACCATGCAAAAAAATTAATTTACTAATTTCAACTAATCGAAAAACTAATTCACGGACAGTTCTATCTCGTGAGATCAATCATTCCGCAAAGCTGGGACGCTTTGCCATCTCTTTTCCGACTATTTTTGAAAATTATAAATCTACTGGCAAAATAACTCCATATGAATAGAGCCCCTGGCCACCCCCTGGGAAAAATGATTTTTCCAGATTGTAGTAGTAAAAAATAGGTTTTTTCATAATTTTAAAATTTAAATCCGCTATGCGCGCAGTGAGCCACTTTCAAACAATATAAAAAACAAATTAATAATATATTTTATCGTAGTCTATCTCAGAAATTTTATATTCTCCGGTTTTTTTTTTTTAAATAGTCCATTATTTTAAAAAATAATGGACAAACAAATCTCCCGATACCATTAATAAGAAGAATGATGTTGCAGTACGAGTGAGTGAAAAAAACTAAAGTGATTCTGTTAAAATTTAAAGAAATTTGGTGAAATAAATTGTTCTGTAGTCACACTGAAGAAGGTGCAGTGCATAGCGTACTGAAAGCTCTGGGAAGAAAAACTTTTTTACTTATGCACTGAAATCTCCTATCTAACGATCATCGGATTATCATTTTGGTAATATTAGCATCGAACAGACTGGGCCATTGCTCTTTTAATCGATTTTCAAAGAAGCAATGGAGAAGTGAATATGACACCTTCATTGTTTTCGATTAAATAACTAACTGAGAACAGCGCCATCTAGTGTAAGTAAAATGTCCAAGGCGGGAAATATTTTCAGTTGTTCAAAACAATATAATTCACATTATTCACATGTATTTTATACTAAACTTTAATTTCACTAAGCCTAGACTCATTTTAAATGTATTTCAAAAGTTTTCACAAGAGTTTTATGAGTAAAATATTCTTTGTTTTGATTTTTCCTGGCATCAGCTGATTTCGATGGTGGTCGATGAAATTTCGAACAGTGAATTCAAATAGAGAATGTTAACGGACTATGTAATATGGAACTGTCAAGAAAAGAGCAATTGACCGGGCAATTGCTTTTTGCTTTTTGTTCAAGATATTTAAATTTGGCTAATTTTACTAAAATATCATTTTCTTATTAAAGAATATTGTCTCAGAGAACGGAAAAAGATCAAATTGATGCAAAAATTGGTTTGATGCTGCAATTTTTTGAATATTTTTTCCACGTGTAAAAAAGCAATGAAGGAGTAAAAAAGCAATGACCATGTAAAAAAGCCCAGTCTGTTCGATGTGATTAGCATCGAACAGACTGGGCCATTGCTCTTTTAATCGATTTTCAAAGAAGCAATGGAGAAGTGATATGACACCTTCATTTTTTTCGATTAGATAACTCACTGAGAACAGCGCCATCTAGTGTAAGTAAAATGTCCAAGGCGGGAAATATTTTCAGTTGTTCAAAACAATGTAATTCACATTATTCATATGTATTTTATACTAAACTTTAATTTCACTAAGCCTAGACTCATTTTAAATGTATTTCAAAAGTTTTCACAAGAGTTTTATGAGTAAAATTTCCTTTGTTTTGATTTTTCCTGGCATCAGCTGATTTCGATGGTGGTCGATGAAATTTCGAACAGTGAATTTAAATAGAGAATGTTAACGGACTATGTGATATGGAATTGTCAAGAAAAAGCAATTGACCGGGCAATTGCTTTTTGCTCTTTGTTCAAGGTATTTAAATTTGGCTAATTTTACTAAAATATCATTTTCTTTTTACAGAATATTGTCTCAGAGAACGGAAAAAGATCAAATTGGCGCAAAAATTGGTTTGATGCCGCAATTTTTTGAATATTTTTTCCACGTGTAAAAAAGCAATGAAGAAGTAAAAAAGCAATGACCATGTAAAAAAGCCCAGTCTGTTCGATGTGATTATGGCTAGTATTACACAATCTCTAAATTTGTACTTAAAGTTATCAAAATAGAGCAATAAATAATAAGTGGAATAGAATCTTGACTAAATCTGTCCACATAGGAGAGATCCTGCATGTTTGAGACGCGGGTAGTTTGAGACTCGGTGGATTATTCTTTGATTATTTAAACAAATGTGACAAAAATACTAATCGAGTTATTTCAAAAAAGTCTACACTAGTTAGTACTACTAAGTATTATACAAAATTTCAAGTGTCAAAGTCAAAATACAAAAAAAAATATCTCAAACATGCAAGACCTCCCCTACTATTTTTCCTTTCTGCGGCTTCAGAAATTAGGGTACCAGAGGCAAAATGTGTCAGATTAAAAAAAATTAAAATTCGACATTTTCTAAGAGCAAAAGGATTGATGTTTTAAAAATTTTATCATATTTAGGGGGAACTGGGGCAGTAGTAAACTGGGGTAGTTGTAAACACTGTGATTTTTTTCATTAATTTTAAGACTCCAGAGGATAAAACCCATAAGCATTCATAGATACCATGGGGATGTATGTCCACAGATGAATTGGTCAATAAAATCCTAATACTTTAAAAATAAAAATCATTTTTCCAGAAAATGTTGATATTTCGATTATTTTGATCATTTGGATTTCCACCTGGAAATTAAAAACTGTGTAAAATAATCGAAATGTAGCAATACCAGTTCTTTCCTACATCTTTTAGGATTATATTCATGCATTTACTAGAGAAATTGAGATTCACATTATTTCAAAAGAATTAATAATTGGTCAGAAAACAGCATTTGGGGTAGATGTAAACAGGCAATTTCAATTACACAAAATGAGTAGGTAAAAGAGCGGGAAATTGACCTTCATGCGAAATATCTATAATTCATAGATTACGAAAAAAATTGGTGGCACTGGGTTCAATAAAAAGTCACATGATGTCAAAATATGGGGAAAATCCATTGAAAAATGTCTTTGATATGTATGCTTTTAGTTTTTTTTGCTATTTTAATTATTCTTTGTAAAAAGTGTCATGATTTTTTGAAAAATATATAGTTTTTATATATCTTTTAAGTAATTAAAATAATCGAAAGTGGTGCAAAGTTAATTTCAAGGGTGGAAAAAAGGGTGTTTACATCCTCCCCAGAAAGTGTTTACTTCTACCCCAGGTATTTTGTGAAAAGAGAAAAATGTACAATGACACAAATTTTATTTTTATGGAAAACTTAATTGTTTTCCAGCATCCGCATTACCCTCGACAAATTGCCTATACCCAAGGGTAAAACATGAACTAAGAAATATTTTCCAAAAAATCACGGTGTCCTTGGAAAATCATCTCAAATTCGCATCTATCGAAAATGGTTACATGTGCCCCAGTCTCCCCTACATAGCGTTTTATGAAACTCCAAAAATAACTTACTGACCTAAATGGTCCCCTTGTTTTCACGGATTTAAAGAAGGAATAAAAAATAATTCTTAACCCTCTTCTTTAGAATAGTTTTCTTACAGAAGATAGTAAAATTGTTTGACTTATATTCTAAAATTTAATCTTAATGGCTTCTGCACACCTTTTAGATCAGGAAAATTCCATAAAACCTAAATTCACATCCCTTTTACCTTAAAAAATTCGCATATGTCTATCTTACTCTTTCACACTCTTCTTCTTTTTTTTGAACGTCACACCAAAGTAAATTTAGTTCAGTCCAATTTTGAATCCGAAAGAGTAAAATGGACTTACGCAAATCTTTTTAGAAAGAAAAGGATGCGAATTTTGATTTCATGAAATTGTATCGATTTAAAGGTGTGCCGGAGGCATAAGCGAACATTTCTAGTGTGTTTTGGATCGCTGAAGTCGAATATGCTGTCCGTTTTAGGATTGTCACAAGAGCTTTCCATTCTCAAAATTTTTTTATCAAGAATAACTTACTTGAGGTAAAATGTACTCATGAATTTGTCTTCATGTTCGTCTTTTTTGCCTTTCCTGAACCAGAGAATATTTTTTTGGTCGATGGCTTTTCGAAAATCGAACATATTGCCCAAAACTTATTAACGTGCCTCCACTGAGAGAAATCCGAAAAAGTTAAAAGAACATTCCGGAAATGTTAATTTTACCCTGCATTATTGATCCGAAATCGGTGTAAATATTACCCTTTTTAGGTGTATTGGGGTAAAAGTTACCCTTTTTCATGTTAATTTTACCCTTAAAAAGGTGTAAAGTTAACATTAAAAAATGTTGATATATTTTTACACCTAAAAATGTTAAAGTTACGAGGAAAAAATTTAATCGCACCCTCTTTTTTTTCTCAGTGTCCCTTTTTCATTTTGTTTTAATATTCTTTAAAATTATATAATTTCTCTCAAGATTGCTTTCACCTACGTTTTTTCCAATTTTTACGTTAGATATTATATTAGTCGAATGGTTTTTATTTTTAGGAGTCAAAGAATTTATCACAGTAATTCTTCCCAAATAACAACACGACTACCAGAATCATTCATTTATTGAATAAAATTCAATTTGAATTATAAATTCAACATGTATATCACTAATATGTGCGATAACTGTCCATCATGACCAAACTCACATATGAAATATTAAAAATTAATTGCCGTGATATATAGAACTTCAAACTATTATATATAATTTTATTGACCTATTTTTCACTACATCAATAAATATAAATTTTTGTACATTTTGATCATATCGAAAAGTTATTTAAAAGTTTTTAAGCAATATCTCTATGCAGTACAGTGTCTGTATTATTATTTAAACGCCTTGCTAAGACATTTAACTGGATTAAAGTGAAAAGTGCCAGCGGGCAAAATTAATTTCATATAAAGTGAATTCACTCTGGAACAATCAATCATGCACTTTGGTTATGCTTCAATTTACCGTGAGGTAATAAATTTTCCAATGAAAACACTATTTCCAAAGGGTTTTGCACAACACGGAAACCCATCCTTGAGAGTGTCTCGCATACAAAATTGGAGTTGAGTTTAAATTTTTCATAATGCATCCCCAAGAGGAAAATACGAATATCCTATTCGAACAACTCCTTATAAGCACACTTTTGTGTCCAAAAATAGTTGTATGAAGTATTGGAGTGCACATTTCCATTATTAATTCCAGCAATCTTCAGAAATTCTAATTTACTACTTCGCCTTTTTTGTGAATTTAACAAAATTGAGTTAGTTGAAAAAGTTTTGCAAATTTGTTAAAAGGCACAAGAAATGCTTATTTATATACAATGTTTCACGCAACTAATTTCATGCAACTGATAATCAATTTTTTGAGGAGATCGTGTCCTATCATTTTGAGAAACTGGTACTAAAGTACACAATCTCATACTTTACCAAATATTCTATTGTATTGTTTGAGATAATGTGTGGAATTGTTGTTTTAATTCCCATTTTGGGCTTTAGGTCGTGACAAACACCACATGGGAAGTGAATAATTTTGCTCAAAAAGCGCACTATTATCTCTCAAGGGAAAATCCTACAAATTCTCCCACTAGTTGATGGCTGTTACGTCATTCCTTCACTTTTACCCTTTTGCAGACATCAACTCAACCATCTACAAAATCCTACACAGACTACAGGTGTTGACTTAAGTGTGACCACACTTCAGAATTAAAACAGACCCACTGACAAGGTGTTTGTAATGAAACAGGGAATGAAATTTTCCCAAGAGAAATACATATCATAAAATGGAAGCAGAGTTGAAGCTTTCACAATATAGTTACAAAAGGGGTAGAAAGGATGATTTGAACCGACTCATAAATCACTTAACAGATCGCCCAAAATACCTCAAGAGTAATACAATCAATTTTTAGATAAAAATAGATTATCCGTAAATAACCGATCAATAATTGTAAAATATGCACACTGATGACTGGGGTCCATCAGAGACCGCATATATACACTGAGAAAAAAAGAGGGTGCGATTAACTTTTTTTCCTCATAACTTTTACACTTTTTAGGTGTAAAAATATATCAACATTTTTGAATGTTAATTTTACACCTTTTTAAGGCTAAAATTAACATGAAAAAGGGTAACATTAACCCCCAATACACCTAAAAAGGGTAATATTTCCACCGATTTTGGATCAATACTGCAGGGTAAAATTAACATTTCCGGAATGTTATTTTAACTTTTTCGGATTTTTCTCACTCAGTGTATATATTTTTCATTCATTTTTTTCTGCAAAATACTTTAAATTGAATTCGTTTCTAACATATTTTTGCAATTTTTCGACACTGCAACATCTTTTTCAAATTTCAATTGAGGAAAAGCCAGTTTTTATGATTTTTAGCCATATCAAACCGTTAAGGTTAGTTGTCTTAATTTACCGTTTCTTTCTACAAATGTTGTTGTATGAAAGTGATAAAATCAACTCGTGGTTCAATTCTTTCAAATGTAGAAAAGGGCTAAAGACTTGCTCTTAAGTCTGAAAATATTAGTATTCGCGAGATTGCGTGGATATTAGGTCGCAGTTTGTGTGTTGTGCAAAATTTCTTGAAAACCCCGACGTTTATGATACCAAAAAGAACCACGGAAAGAAAAGGAACCTTTCTGAACGTAATGAACGACGTATAATTCGTTTAACGTCCAACAATACTCGAAGCGTGAATTTAAATCGAAATTCTAATATCGTGAGGGTTGTGATGAAGCGAGTGCCTTGTTCGAGAAGCACGGATAGAATTTGCGCGAAGTAATATGCAAAGAGATTGGACTAATTGTTCACTTTCATACATTTTAACAAATCACGACTAATGGTACAGGTAATTAGGTGAGATTCTTAACAATCTCACCTACTATAATCCTAACAAAATTTCATGTCGTCCGATCGACCTCAAACTTGGCCAAAATGTGTTTCGCCACTTCCTGATCACGAATATATATGTGGCTATTTTACGTTCCCGGCCGGCCGGCCGGCCGGCCGCTCTTTGGAGCTTAATAGCTCCTAAACTAAAAAAGATATCGACTTGCGGTTTTCGGCAAAGGTTATATATCGGGTGAAAATTGCAACTTGGTGCATTGACCCCCCACCCCCCACCCCTCCTACCGCCATTTTGAAGACCCCCCTTTTTTTGTTTTCTCAATAGCTCCGCCCCTATGGCATCGAGCGGGCTCAAATTTTAGTATGTTATAGCTGGGCCTTAGAGCTTTCCATCAATACCAAACTTAAGGTCCCCCGACCCCCCTGACCCGAGCTATAAGGGTCCAAAAAAAATTTCTTAAAATGGCCATAACTCCGGTTCTAATTGTCAGAATTTAAAAAGTGAGGGCTTTTTGGAAAGCTCTCGTGAAATGCCACTTCTCCTTCTAACATCGCAAGTTCATAAAACCACCGCTAGGGGCGCTATTATTAAAAAGAAAATTTTTAAATCTTATAAGTTAAATAACTCAAAAATTCCATTGTGCATCGGGCTGAAATTTTAGTATGTTGTAGCCGTTGATTATACCTATCAAACAAAAAAAACCTTAAGTCGATCCATAACCTCTGACCCGAGCTATAAGGGGTCAAAGTTCGAACATTGACCGGCCTCTATCTCCGGTTCTAATTAACATATCGACCTAAATTTTACCTTTTTGGTTTCGTCTCGATGAGCACTTTCAGATGGAAGTTCAAAAAGTCACCACAGGTGGCGCTGTGATAGCATCAAAATTCATCGAAATTCAAAGTCACTTTTCTCAAAAACGGCATTGTGCAAGTTAATGAAATTTTAGTATGTTGTAGTCCAGTCTAGGACGTTTCCAAAATGGTGCGTATGCGCGCTGTGGTTTCAATAGAACCGGAGATATGAGGGGTCAAAGTTCACGAAATTCAAAAAATCATATCTCCGGTTCTATGTGACCGATTTTGATGAATGAGGGCTTAAACGAAAGATCTCACCAAATGCTACAACTTTCTAGAATATTTGAACTTCGTGGGACCAACACCAGGGGCGCCACAGTCGAAAAACCAATTTCAATATCACATAACCTCAATTATCTCGACTGTCGCTGAACCGATTTTGATGATTACTTTGACATAATTGTAGAGGACATTTGTCTCTACATTTCGTTCATACATCATTTTCCGGTCAGACTACGCTATCACTCCGATTTTGCCGTTTAAGTGTGAAAAAATTGATTTTTCCCATAATAACGCTTTGAAACCACTCAGATGCCAATTTGACTGCCTCTACTCGACCAAGACACTTAAAATATGGTTTTAAATGGAAAGTCCCACAAAATACAACAATTCTTTGATATAGTTGAAGTTCAACAAATGACTACTTGGGGCACTCTGGATGAAAAAACGAGTTAAGAAACAAAAAACCTCGGAGGAATTTTCGGTCTAATAGGTTGTAGCAGATTGTGAACGGAAAAATAGACCTTTCTTGACTTTTTCTCTTTAATTCTTCACTAAAGAATGAAGAATTAAAGTGAAGTGAAGTGAAGAATTAAAGAGAAAAAGTCAAGAAAGGTCTATTTTTCCGTTCACAATCTGCCAAAAAACCTCGCTTATCTTGGCTTCTGAGTAATCGATGAGATCATGTTCTATAGGAAAATTATAGAGTACATTCTGGTCTACATTTCACCCATATATCACTTTTGTGCCAGTTCATCCAAATTCTTGATATTTTGGTTTAAATACAAAATTTGTATAATTTCACGAATTTGATTCAAGATAACTGAATGGCGACTCACAATTTCAGCTCTTAATCGAATTTGCATGCACTCCGAGTTTGCTCACGTTAAGAATCTCACCTACATAAGCCGGTTAGGATTATCTGTCCCTTTTTTCTGACGAGAAAAAATTTAATCTGGACGGTCCCGATGGAAATATATCATATTAGCAAGATCTGCGAAAGGAACCAAGATACTTCTCTAATGACCTCTATACACACTAGAGAAATTTATGTACATATTGAAGCAAATTCCCTATGTTTGTGTGGGAAAAACTCTTCAATATGGACATAAATTTCTCTAGTGTGTAGATACCAAAAGAGAAATTTCGGTTGTGGTTCTTTGATGGCGTGGAGAGCCTACTTTGCTGGTGGAAAATTGAAGCTTCAATTTACATCTCATAGGACGAAAAGTTGGGATTAAATCGGGATTCTCAGAAGTAGTCTCCTACCTTTTAACCCAGCAAACGGACGCCAAGACTTCATATTCCAGCAGGATAATGCTCGGATACATGTGAGCGCAGAAGCTTTAGATAGGATCCGGGTTCAGAATATCAGTGTTTTGACGTGGCCTGCTTACTTCCCTGACCTCAATCCAATTGAAAATATTTGGAGAATACTTGTTCACGACATCTACGCAGATAATCGCCAATACACAAATATTTCGAAGCTAAAATCTGCAATGGACGCGTGGATCAAACC
This sequence comes from Phlebotomus papatasi, assembly GCF_024763615.1. Taxonomy (NCBI): domain Eukaryota; kingdom Metazoa; phylum Arthropoda; class Insecta; order Diptera; family Psychodidae; genus Phlebotomus; species Phlebotomus papatasi. The sequence goes on from NC_077223.1 coordinate 74,432,567, forward strand.
TTAAGGGCCTCGACAGACTTGAGGATTAGCCGAGAGATGGCTTAGGGTAATTATCTTCGAAATAATGATTAAACTGCATATCCATAATTTTCCACTAAGTCGTCTCTCGGCTTAAGTCGTAAGTATGACTAGGGCATAAGATAGACTGATCAAAGATCTAATCGATAGTATATCGCATATTTGAAACAATTCAGAACCCCCACGATCACACCCGCGCTTGCTGGAGGCAAAATGAAATTTTCTTCTGCAGTCTTTATCACTAATCTATATCATTTGCAATGGTCTCAACTCCGTAAAGGAAAATGCCTGAGCGATGAATTTCATATCTCTCTGTTTCTTTGTGATTCTACATAATATAGCGACCTAAGGGATAATCCCCTATTACTATGACCATTTAATGGAGTTCCTTTTCAATATTGACTGTACGGTGAGAAAGTGAGAACGTGGGCGAAATGAGATAATTGCATTAGAGGAATGCCGAGAATCTTCGGTGAGCTTTTCAAAAGCATCCGCAGACATGGAGAAAAAAGGGGCGCCTATCCATTGCCGGGGGCAAGGACTTTCGAGTGGGTGTTCTGGGTTGAAGAGGAGTTGATGCGATGAGAGCACTTGTGCCAGGCGACCGACAAGTGGGAATTGGGAGAGAGTTGAATTTAATAATTTGTCAGCAACACATGACAATCTCAAGAGTTTCACATGATGAATATTGGGAAGGAAAATTCCCTTCTCGTGCGTGATTTCATTTTCCACTTTGCGCACTCTGGTCCTTTCTTTTCGCATCTTCCTGCATATTTAAATTGAATTAATACCACCACTTTCGTGCCGCACATGAAAATCTCCTTTACCACGGTAATTACTCAATTTGCACTCGAAGAGAACGACACGGGTTTAATTGGACGAAATGGAAAATTTCCACTGATTTCTCATAATTTGTCACACCTTCATTACCATTATCCTTTGAACTGGAAAAAGGTGTTTAAACAGTCCTAAATTATAATTTGTATATCGCTTTTCTTCATTTTCCACATTCTTCACACATAATTTTTAGTTTTTGTTTTTTAATTAAAAAGAGAATATGAAATCGAATAAAATTTTTAAAAAATCCTTATAAATCTAAATTAGAACAACTGTATTGTGAAATAAAATTGTCCGTAAACCTCATAAAAATTCAATAGACTAAAAATATATCTTCAAATCAATTATATGCGAAAAAATTAAAATCCCAATAATAAAACTCGTGGTAGGCTTGCCAAACCTGTGGTTAGAATGATAACTTTTCGATACTATCGAATCGATAATATCTATAAATCTGTATCTGCTAGATTTTGTGAATGAATGACTTTTAAACATTATTAGATCATTTATTATGCCATTCTTAAAAGAATGAATCTGTTGATAATTCCTTAGCTACAAAAAGTGCAGGTATCATTTCAATTTTTGAGAATCGACTGTCGATACCGAAAAAAAGTTATAATGTCATCCCTATTGTCATTGTTACTCCAGAGCATAGATCGTTTCTTTGGTACCCTCTGACCATGGGACCATCCTCGGTTGAAGCAACAGCTTGCCCATTTAATCTCACAATGGGTCGCTTCCGGAGCAATCCATCCGTCATCCGTTAATCCATTTGAATGAGTGAATCACGAAACTCAAAGACTAAAGAGAGGGATTCTTGATTCTTATCGCCTCTACATACTGGTAAAAATGAAAGGGCAAGGGGGAGATATTAGGGTCGGAAGTGGTGTACGGTTGAAAATTAAGTACTTGGAAATCTTTGGAAGTGGAAGTGCACGATTATAAAGTCTTTTCTGCCTAATTCCATATTTTTCTGACTACGCTACTTTTAGTAAAGATTTTTTTTTAATTCGAACGGCAGTGTAATTTGAGAAGATCTTTTTTGACATTTTACAAGTTCGGTTATGACAATGAAATGGAGCAAATATGCTCAAATTTATTACAGCTTAAATTGTGTTGTAATTTTTCCGAGGAAATATTCAGCTGAATAATAAGTTTTCGTTAATTTTTACAGTTATTTCAAATTCATATAGTTGCTCACAAATAATGACATAGCTATTGCAATTGACTTTCAATCAATTTGATATATATTTTTTTAATAATTTTTCGTAATATGTATTGGATGATTGCATAAATTCGTGGGTCTTTTTCGCAAATATAGTACAGGGGTATCCCATAGAACTCATCCACCCTTTTTTTGTTTACGTTTTTGCATAATGCTGGAAAGGTTTTAGTGTATTACGTCTCTTCAAAAGTGTTCTTCAAAAAGGTCTATTTGCTTTGGAGAACTTTTACAAAATGAAAAACGAAAAGGAGCATTTGTAATATTTAATGTTTGCGTAATTTTGAATAAATCTAAGTGATGGACTTCCGTAAAAAATAACATTTTGGAGGTTTATTTAGATCGTGTCCTTGCTCTAAATAAAGATGATTAGAAGTGGCTTTGAAAATTTCGAAATAGGGATTTATTCTTCGAAATATCAATTTCATTTTAAACGGTCTCTAATATTGATGGCTATATTGTGAGTATCCTAATGGAAGAAAATTTTTCGGTAACAATTGAAGAGATTATTGAAATGTTTGGAAAATAATTTTGGAGAAATTTCTCTAATACAACAATAACGGAAAAGGTCCTGCAAAAAATAGCCAAGCTTGTTGCAAAAGTTTATTAGCAATCACTAAAAAAACCTTTCCCAAGAATGCAAAAGTTTCAATTTTAAAGAATTTTGAAACCAGGGAGAGAATCAAGCTTAATAAAACGTGAAGATACATCTGAAGTGCTGAATTAGTTGTTGCATTCGTACTTTTGGATTCTTACAGACTTTCCAGCACATCGTCAATAATTGCAAACGACAATACATTTTTTTAAAGACTCTTTTTACCAAAAGTAGCTTCACTGGTCTCTTAGGAAAATTCAAAATATGTCGATACCCCTTCGTAAAACAAATATAATATAAAATTACTGAAAGTATGCAAGAAGATCTGTCGCTAGAAATTCAAAATATAAGCAAAGTGTTAGAAATATGCGGAATAATAAATTTCTTCATATATTTTTTTTATGTTTTCTTAATTAGATTTCTCATAAGATTAAATAAATTATTGATTAGTAAGTCTAATATTGCATAGTGCGTTAAGTGCTGGAAGTATTGCAGCATTTTCGAGAGTGTTGCGAAATTTTGGAAGTGCGCAGAGCTATTTCATGCAAATTGTGGAAGTGCCTGGAAGTGGTGTACACATTTTCACCCTAATATCTCCCTCTTGTGAAAGGGTCACTGTTTTGACACCTATTTATCTCCGGAATAAACGAATAAAAACAATGAAAAAGTCATTTTTGGTGTTCGCTCAGATGAGAGATATACGATAAGAGTAATAAATTTATGATAAAACATAATCTGTCGTGATAAATATGTATACAAAATGTCAAAAGATTCAATTGAACCTTTCAAGAGGGATCAAATATGATCCTTTTTTGTTGAAAAGGGTCAATTAGACCCTTTTATTTCTACCAGTGCACACTAAAGAAATTTATGTCCATATTGAAGAAAATTCCTTACGCTTGTTTAGGAAAATGTGTCAAATATGGACATAAATGTCTCAAGTGTATAGAGGCCATAAGAATAAAAAATCCCTGTAACATAAACTTTCAATTGAAAAAGCAAAAAAAAATTAAAAATTTTATGAAAATATGAGTGTACGTACAGTAGGGGAAACTGGGGCACCACCAAACACGGGGTACCACCAAACACTGCGATTTTTTAATCGGATATTGGACCTCAGGGGATAAGATTTATATAAATTTATAGGCACTATAGGGATGCTTGTCCACTGAAGGAATGGTCGAGATAGTCCAAGTAGTTTAGAAATAAAAATTAGTGTTTGGTGGTACCCCGTGTTTGGTGGTGCCCCAGTTTCCCCTAATATTCAATTATACGAGTTTTCTCAAAATGCTTCAATATTCGATTTAAAAATTTAAATTTAAATAGAAATATCTGGGATTTGTATAGAATACAAAAAATTGATAAGCTCCACAAACAAATTGAGAAGTTGAATTACATTATGATATGGCTCAATTCTAATATTTAAAAATAGGAAAAAAAACCCAATTTCAATGATGCCCCAAATTCAACTTCCCTGTAATCGATCTTTCGGCTCTTGGATGGTAAGATCTCTAGTTCTATTGTTATGTTGTGAATTGGAGTCAAGAAAATCAACATAAACTCAATCATGTACAAAATATCAAATAATAATATCTATAAAGAAATTTTATTTTCATAAGATCTGAAATTTAATGCAAATTTTGAATTATTTTCCTGTCTCTGAAATGTATCAAGTGATGAGGAAAGACACTACAATAGAGTTTCCGTCAGGGAAAACGTATCATTTCACAAATAAGATTGATTAATTTAATTTAATTCAAATTGGTACTCCCCCTGAAGATGTCTTTTGTATAAAGTTGGAGAAGCATACACCAGGGAAAATCATTTTATCGAAGGATATCCTGGAAATTTCAATAAAGTCCTGCATTGAAGGTAATCCCAATGCAAAATTGACGGGGAATTTGAACAAATTGGAGGCAAATCTCTCCCGAAAGTCACTTCTCGCCACAGTGACCTGAAAAACTGTGGTAAAATCCTTATTATCTGGGTCACCTTGAGACTCTCTATAGCGTGATGCACTTGTTAATTCCCAGTTCCACATCAACATACAGAATCTCACACCTTCTGCATTCTTTCAGGGTTCAGATGACTCTGTGGAGGCACATGCTTTTGATGATATCAAATCCTTGATAAAGGTGAGTTTAATTGCGATAATCGGCGTGTAGCTCTGGGGGGATAAGACGTGAGAATTTTCTGATGACGCTGAAAACTAATTTTGTAGAATGATTCTGGTGCAAAGTCGGATTCTCTGTCGTCCCTGCCTCAGGCAGCATTCAACTATATCAACTCAATTGTTGGAAGTGGAGTAATTGGGATTCCATATGCCTTCCATAAGGCCGGATTTGGTCTGGGACTTTTGCTTCTCATCATTGTAGCTTATGTCACGGACTACTCCCTCATCCTCATGGTGCGCTGTGGACACATCAGCGGACGATTCAGCTATCCGGGTGTCATGGAGGCAGCCTACGGTAAATGGGGCTATTATCTTCTCTCAATTCTCCAATTCACCTATCCCTTTCTAGGTAAGTTGCTCTTTAACATGAAATTCTTCATATTAAAAACAAAGAAATATATCAATATACTGCTGACCTTTGGTAGCAATGATCTCGTACAATGTCGTTGTGGGAGACACCCTCAGCAAGGTCTTGGTGCGCTTTATGCCCTCCTGGGGAAACTCCATGGGTGCCGTCCGAGCAGCTGTTGTCTTTGTAGTTACAGCATGCATCATTACTCCCCTGTGTCTCTACAAGAACGTCTCTCGTTTGGCCAGAGCCAGCTTCCTCAGTCTCGTGTGTGTCGTCTTCATCCTGTTTGCCGTCATGTGTAAGCTCATCTCCGGCGAGTACAATGTCGTGTAAGTTAGGATAGGTTTATGTTTCTTCTCTTGACCCAGTTATAACATTTAATATGGAACATTTGCATCCTCGATTAAGCAAATTCCAAGAACAATTGCCAATACCCCAAGGAAGGAATTTATATTTCAAGGGACGTTTATGCAGGGATTTGGAAACCGTAATTTACATTTCGTTTTTTTGCGTTCTCATCCTGTATTAGGTCTTTGGGAAACCTCTTGATTTGGGAAATTTGGTCCAATTCACATTCTATAAATTAGAAAGAGTTCTAATTTTATAAAACCAAGAGCGCTATATGCCTCGCATCTGAGTTTCAAGTTAAATATCAATTTAGTTTAATTATTGATTTCTTTTATTTATATATTTTCTCCAACTGCCAAATTGCCTATCCAGCTTTTTTCTCGGAATATTGTAAGATGTTTTTGTCATGCCCTTGAAAACCAACTGATATTCTTTTCCAATTTTGAGTATTCATTACAAAGGGCAAATAACTGATCTAAATTACGTGTCGTAGTACATATTCAATATTCACCATTTTATAGGAAAAAAAAGAAAATATTGGAATATTTTCTTTAATATTCGAAATGCTTAAGATTAAATGGCAATAATTCAAAATTACGAAATTTCCTTTCTTGCAAAACAATTTGCGGTTTACGGGAAATTTTACTGTTCACAGAAAATTTAACTGTTCTCAAAGGATTTTGCTGCCCGCAGGAGAGAAATTTTACTGCTCACAGAAAATTTTAGACGATAGTGCCTATGCTTCGTACGATCAAGCTTCGTAATGACTAATTTTTACTGCTCGAACTTCCACCTCCCAGAGACCACTTTTCTCAACAAATTTTCTGAGAAGAGATTTCTGAGAAATGTCGTAACGCTGTTTGTCCGTCTGTCCGTCCGGCTGTCGCCAGCTCTAGAGGCCAAACGGTTAGAGATAAAGACTTGAGTCCTTCGGGGCACTCCCCCATAAGTCGACCCAGGGATCGTTAATATGCCCCTCATTTTCCCCTCCCCTCCCCTCCCCGCCAAAGCTATGAGGTTATTTACACCACAGCATTGGATTGAGATTGAATTGTCCCACAATCGGATTTTTAGATAATTCAGTCTGAATCTAATGCGACAGTCTAAATGACATCAATGAAACCGTTTAGATTGCGGCCTCAGATCGATACTTAATGACAGGGGCATGACATTTTCTATGTTTCCCATATGTTTCTAGCGCGCCGAAAAAACTTTTGAGTTTATTAGCTGTTTTCTGTAATTGTAATATGAATTAGCAAAAAATACTAATACAAAATCAAAGCCAATTTAATAACAAAAAGGCAACCGAAAACCCCAAATTTTCAGCCTACGTAGTTTTCAAGATATCTTGTGAAATGTGTACGAAAACAGGAAAAAATTTACACTAAAACTGGTCGTATTTTTCAGAGCTAATGTCACCCCCCTGCTTAATAATCCGAAATCCGTTTTTTGAACAGGTCAATCCCAATCTAATGCGGCGGTGTAAATAACCTCTATGTTTTTTTGGGATTGCTCGAAAACGCGTCGTGCGATTTTTTTCATTTTTGGTTATGTTTTAGAGACTATTCAGAAGAACATTTCGTCCATATACGACAATACCGTTGAATCATTCCTAATAACGGTTTTTCAAGGTCAAAGGTTAAAAAGACACTAGAGTGAGCATTTATCAATCAAATGGCGTCAAGTTTGGGGTCGTTGGAAAGGTCTTGGAATTTCCGACAAAACTAAATCAGTTCCAATCGATTTTGAATCGCTAATGAACCGGTCCATAACCGTAAGAAAATTTTATCCGAAAATCAATTCTATTACTTTTAAAAGTATTTTGGGGGATTTTTTGATAGATTTATGAATCGATTCAAATCGGTTGAAAACCGGTAAACGGTAAATGATGCAAAAGCACTTTTGCGGTATAGCATCTAAGTCACGAGTTCGAGCATTTCGCAAAGCCTGGGACGCTTTGCCACCCCTTTCCTAATTTTTTCTAGACTTTTATCCAGAAATATAGGAAAAATTTAATCATTACGAAGATTTGGATCGTACGAAGCACGGGCATTTTCCCCTACTATTGCAGAAAATTTTGCTGTTCTCAGGAAATTTTACTTCCCGCAGGAAATTTTCCTGCCGTGATAAATTTTATCGTTCTCATGATTTTTAAAATTCAATCTCATTTACATTATTAAGATAAAAATAGGATTTTTTGACAGTGAAATCGTTATTAATTATGCAGGCACATGGTTATAAATCCATTAAAGATGACCTATCCTTTTTAAAGTGAGCTTTATGAAATCTTAAAATATGTAATATTCAGCAGATTTTGTAGCATTTAACTATAATAAATTCAACTATTGATTAGGAGGACTAATTTATTAAGTTCTTTTTATGAGATTATACAGATGCGGGATATCGGTGACGTGATAGGAAATAATTAATTACCCTTAATAAATTGATTGATTTTCCGCACGATTTTGTGGTGATTTTTCATGATTGAAGCTTTCGTCTTTTTTTTTCAGGCCAGATACAGAAAATTCCTGGGAATTTGCCAATTCCGACATCATTCCAGCTACCGGCGTCATGGCTTTTGGTAAAAATGAAATTAAAATTTTAGCTGTTTTTATTAAGATCTTGTTTAATTTTCTTGTACTGGCTTGTACAAAATGTTGTATTAATGTCTAAAATAAGCAATTACTTAAACTTTGTGCTATATAAATATCCCAAAGTTAAAAGTTCATTTTCATTAATCCAACCGAGGTTTTTATTAATTCATGAGTGGAAACCTCCTTCTTCAGAACCTGTGGGTGGTTTCTTTCTTGAGAATCTGAATTAAAGATAATGCTTTTATGGTTCTTTTCTGAGAGCTTTAATGAGCTTTCTTGTAGCTGTAGCCTAATCATTTGGAACTATTTTTAGCTTTCATGTGCCACCACAATACCTTCATTGTCTACCAGTCAATGAGAAATGCTAGTTTGGAACGCTGGGAAAAAGTCACCCACATCTCTCTGACCTTTGCTTGGAGTGTAGCTGCACTTTTTGGCATAGCCGGATATGCAATGTTCCGTGGACTTTCCCAAGGAGATCTCTTAGAGAATTTTTGCTGGACAGATGATCTCATGAATTTCTGTCGGGTACTCTTTTCTTTTTCCATCCTGCTCACCTTCCCATTTGAATGCTTCGTGTCTCGTGAAATAGTGAAAACGCAACTGCAGCGTTTTGTATCATCGGAGCCACCTGACCTGGATAAGGAGAAAGATCCTAGCCAGCAAACAGAAGACAATGATCGTCATTCTGTAGTTATTACGCTCACTATTATTTTCCTGGCCTTCATCATTTCACCCATGACGGATTGTCTGGGATCAGTCTTGGAACTCAATGGACTTCTGGCTGCCTTTCCTCTGGCCTATGTCCTCCCTGGCTTAGCATTTATCCAATTGGAGCCACATTCGCTCTACAGTCGCGAGAAGATGCCTGCTGTGGCTCTTGTTACTTTTGGAGTCATCTTTACAATTGCAGGTCAGTTTTTACATGGAAAATTCAATTTATTAATTTCATCTTAAGGGCAGAATCACATTGACAGTAAAGTCATATGCTCACCGTATTTCGTTAATTTACGCATTTCCATTGCAATTCTTACGCAAATTCTCGATTACCGTATTACCTTATCTCATACTCGATGGCACTAGGTGAAAATAATATAAGAAAATTGAAGAAATAAAAGGAAAATGCGATAAACGGGGAGCAAAAAAAACCGTAGGATTAGTTTCTCTTAGAATTTTTTTGCTCACCGTTTATCGAATTTTCGTTTTATTTCTCCAATTTTCTTATATTATTTTCACCTAGTGCCACCGAGTATGAGATAAGGTAATACGGTAATGGAAAATTTGCGTAAGAATTGCAATGAAAATGTGTAAATTAAAGAAATACGGTGAAGCTACGGCGAGAATTTTATTGTCAATGTGATTCTGCCCTAAAACGAAAAAGCAGGATATTATTTTACGCTATGCAACTTCTCTTTAACTTTTCTTTTGGTTTTGAGTCATTATTACGAAAACAGCAAATCACGAAAACTAAAAAATTACGAAAATATTTATAATTACGATTTTAAGTTAATTTTGCACCCATAATTTAGGTAAAAATGTTTTTCCATAGGTTTTTGCTGTTTTTGAAACAGCTAAAGTTCTTAAAAAGTGCGGCCATTTTTTTTTAGAATTAGGATAAAGTGGTACAAGTTGGACCATGGTACAAGTTGGACAATTGTACAAATTGGACAGGGCTTTTTTTCTTGATAAATTTAGTACTTCATTTTTATTATTATGTTTTTAATGCTTTAGTTTTATAATTTGATTCCTTGTGCTTAAAAAAATGTAGTACTGTATTTAGCAAGAAAAAATCTCTGTCCAACTTTTTACCGACAAATTGTCCAACTTGTAACACTATGTCCAACTTGTATCACTTTACCCTATAGTACGATTTACAGGACTAATAGTTTTGGTAGCATTTTAGTGTAATGTAATATAGGTTAAAGGGCAAAAAGAAATTCAATATCTCTTACATAGAAAGGTCCTTCAACTCAAAATCGAAATTCTTCATATATCCCTTAATATGAACCCGTAGAATTTTTTTGGTGATAGTTCCAGTATTCGAAAAATTGTTATTCGCTCTCTGTGGCAAGATTAAAAATTGCCGATAAATTGGATTTTTTGAGCGTAGACGCTAAGTAGCGAGAGATAAAGGTTTGGGATGATTTCACACTTCCCTATAAACTATTTCTAGAAACTATGTTATGATATTACTTTTCCTCTTATCCTTCTCCTTCTCTTACAGAAACATGGTTTTTAAGATAGATAAGATTTTAATAAAATTTATTAACAAAGGGAAATCTTATTAAAGATCTTTTAAAGAAATGAGGTAATGTATTAAGATTATTAGGATGTATGAACAAAACATCCACCAAGCCAAGCTTAAAAGTTATACAAAAGTGCACTCATTTGACTCAATTTTGGGATATTCTTAAAAACATGTTTCTATAGATGGATAGGGTTAGACGACCATGTAAGATCATATTTTGATTCCCTTGATTGACTTATGGGGGTTTGAACAATATTCTTTTCCGCTAAATATTACCATTTAAATTTAGAGTCTACACTTGAAAAATGATATTTTTGGCATTTTTAACCTTGCCGTCGAGGACGAACAATTTTTTTTTTGAATTCTGGTATTATCAAAATCATCAAAATCAATGAATTCCTTGGATCAGATTTAGGGGGTTAACGGTGTTTCACAAATTTGATTTCGAGTAGGAGGACCCTCCGTGTTAGTAAAAATAAATAATATTTTCAAACACAAAATTTCCACAAAACCAAGATTTCCAAAGACAGAGATTCCAAAGGCAAACTGGGAAAAACAAAAGTGTTAAAAACAAAATTGAAAAAAAGAAGATCCCTCAAACCGTTGTAAACACTGAGATGTTTTTAATTAGAAATTAAATTTCAGAGGACCAAACCTATATATACAAAGTCATAAATAGTCCAGGGATCCCTGTTCCCTGAATAAATAGTCGACATAAGTCCAAGTAGTGCATACATAAAAGTTAGTGTTTACAGCTACCCGTGTTTACTACTGCCGCACTTTCCCCTATTAGTTGATTTATAAATTGATACAAAAAAACATTTAAACACAGTCCCTCTTTGTACCTATCCCTGTCTACTTTTTCCAAATGAGCTTTTCGCTATTATTCTTTCATAATCACACCTGTATAAAATTTACTGCCTTTTACTTATTTTTGAATATCTTTTAGAGATGAACTTTCTATTCATAAAGACCAATGAAGTAAGAACATTCTTCTTAGGGCAATTCCCAGGTCTCATATTCCAACCAAGAGTATTTATTAAATGATTTGGATCTCAATGTGGGTAATTTAAAAGGTCTCCAAATAATCTAAGAACAAATAAAAAAAATTTTCGTTTTTTTTCGTAAGAAAAGTGTTGGAGGCATCAACACTAGAAGGTTCCCCACTCCATAATAAACTAAATAATTTATTTGAAAGTTATTCTCTACTTTTTACCAAGTGCATTGAAATACTACTAATTTATTTCATTTTATTAAAAGGTTTTCGTCATTATTGGCGATTCCCCTTTTATCTTATACTATTAATTGAACATATTAGTTAAAAAATAATTTGTAAATATCGGCAAATGATTTTCAAATAAATATTTTATAGTCGATATTTAGCAATTCTTTTACAGTGCCCGGCAAAAGTGACCCAATGTTTTACAATTCTGTATAAAAAATTTAATATTTCATAATCTCACCTTCAACTTTTTTTCCTTGAAAGCTGTATTCTAAAGCTACTAAATGAGCCTTATAATGATTTTTTGAGAAAAGCACAATAAAAATTTAGAGCCTTTTACAAAGAGGATGCATTGGGTCACTTTCGTCGGTAGTGTCCACATGCCACTTTTTGATCCTAGATTTTACTTAACGCATAATTAACGAACGTATTAACGTTTGCAGTATAATGGTTCCCGGGTTATATAAGTCATATTTCATAGATAGATAGATAGATAAATGTTTATTTAATGTCATTAGAATGTAGATTCCATTACTGGACTATATCTTACAAATAATTCTATATTTCAATAACTTAAATTTAACTTGAGTTGCAACCGATCCCTGTGAGAATGAAACTTTTCAGCGTTCTTTCCTTTCCAGGAGATACTTTTTTTATGTTTTGATTATAAAGTTTTTCGGTGTTTTTTTTTTTAATTGTGTAGGTAAGTTATTATAATGGGTGATTGAGTTGTGTTTAATCGATTTTAGACCATATCTTTTTGCATATTTGCATGATCACTTCCCGTGTATTCTCACTTGTAACCCCCAAAAATACAATTTTGAACAAAAAATCTTCATATAAGAAAAAATTAATAAAAAATGCGTCTTGCTTTAGAAAATCGCCATCAAACATGGCGTAGGTTATAAAACCAGTAACTAGACTACACATTCGTGCTCTATCCTGCTATATAATTAAGCAATTTAGAATTTATTCCAAGTTGAGTAACCTATAAAATCGATCAAAACTCGTACCCAAACTAATAATCCGTTTACGATAAAATCGATAAACCATGAACTGTTCGACTTAAAAGCCTATATGAACGAGAAAAAAGGTGAAACCTTTATAAGTAAGTTTATTGGGATATTTACTGAATCTTGGAGTTTTAAGACCAAAAGCGACCACTACAGGCATGAAAAATTTGACTGTTATCCGATTATAGAAATAAACGTATGGAAACGAAAAAAATGTAAGAAGGTGTTGAACAATTCGAAGAAAAGTCGGTTTTTCTGACGCATTACAACAGTAGTGGTGTGCAAGAACCGTTTGAAACCGAACAAATGTCAAATTAAACTGATCAAACTTATTTTGATGTTTATTCGGTTTCAAACCGTTCTTGCACACCTCTTAATTACAAGATTAAATTTACAAATATTTTGTTATAAAATTCGGCTTCTTTCTGGCCTATATACGTTTTCAAATCGAATAGTTCATGGCTTATCGATCTGTCCTGAAACGGATTTTTAGTTAGGTTACCAGTTTTGATCGATTTTATAAGCTAGGCAACTGCCTAGACTTCGCTTGAAGTGAATTTTTGACCAATTTGAGCTTTTTTTATTAGTAAAGTTGGGATCATTTCCCAATTTGTTAATTTTAAAGCAGGATAGGGCAAAGATGTATAGTGTCTAATTACTGCTTATATGGCCTGCGCCATGTTTGGTAGCCATTTTGTAAAGCAAAATATATTTCTTTAATTATTTTCTCTATAGTGCAGCTGTTTGATTCAAAATTGTCTTTATTGAGGTTATAAGTGAACAAACACAGAGAATATCATGCCAATAGGATTTATATAACCCGGGAACCATTATACTGTATCCTAATTTACGTTAATTGTGCGTAAAGTAAAACTTAGGATCAAAAAGTTGCATTTGGACACTACCGGCAAAACTGACCCAATGCATCCTCTTTGTAAAAGGTTCTAATACATTTTTTTTTGTACTTTTCTCAAAAAATTCTTATAAGGCTCTTTTAGTAGCTTTAGAATACAGCTTTCAGGGAAAAAAGTTAAATGTGATATAGGAATTAGATCATGAAATATTAATTTTTTATACAGAATTGCAAAACATTGAGTCACTTTTGCCGGGCACTGTATCCTACCATAATATATTACACACATAAATGTTATTAATTTATAATGAAAACGTTTATAATTAAATAAATGTTTTCATTAAAAATGTTTCTAGTCAAATTTTTCATAGAATTATAATTTAAATAATAAATTAAGTTTGAAAATAATAATTACTAATATTTCAAGTATTAATTTAACGAGTATTGGGTTCATATTTATATCATTCTTGAAAGACTAAACCGAAATACTTGATGGCATTTCCTGTTGTTTGTTCATTATATAAAATTACGATGAAGTTCTGTATTATGTGACGTTCTGCACAACTTTAGTGCCTCAAATGAGAAAAGTTTCAATTATTCATACAAAGTTCAATTAACAAAGTAGGAGTTTTTCATTTAATTTTATGCTAGTGCTTCCTAATAAAATTATTCACTTAAAAAAAAAGCAATTAAAACTTAAAAATCGATTTTTATTTTACAGGAGTTGCTGTACTCATTCCCGATTTGAGCAATAATGATTGTAAATCCGATGTTGTGATGAGTTACTGCAAAAATGAGTCTCAAATTGTGGATAATGTCACCCTTTCTGCCAACCCTTAAGACGTCAATAAAGAAAAGATGCCAGATGGAATTTTAGGGAGTGAAATTTTATGAAAAAAAATGGCACTAAAAGAGCTTTAAAACAGTTTGCAATAGATCAATTTCTTCCTCTAATTTTATGTAACTAACAAAACAGGTAGATTTATCAAGATTTACACACAAGAATCTTTCACACTAAACTTTGAAAAAAACAAACTTTCCCTAATCCTTTGGATGATTTATTTTTTAGACAATATTTCCAAATGCAACAAAGATCTTACGCTAAAGTTCTTTCCCAAAAAAAGAAATACGATGAAAAGTTTGACATATGGGACAATTTTTGACCAAGAAAAAGCATTTGCAAAGTTTTGAGAAAAATGGAAAAAAAAATCAATCAAATATTTACCGAATAATAAAACAAAAGGTCTATTGATAATGTATTTTAGAAATACATCCAGTAAACATAATGATAAAAAAAATAGTAGGGAAATTAGAAAATTATATTTTAGAAGTGTTGAAGACAAAATTCATGAGGCAACATGTAATAAATTTACCAGCAAGAAAATTAATAGGGAAATATCAAAATCATATCTGACACTATCAAAAAAAGAAATAGTAGAATAAATATATTTTGGAATTTCTAAACCAAAATTACACTTTCTAATACTGAATGATTAGAGGAGGAAATTAAAGTGAACGATTAGGACTATGTATCTAGTACCTGGATATGGCAGAAAAAATGAAAAAAAAATATTTTTGAGGAGAGTATTAAGAAAAAAATATATTAAAATATTTTTATGAGTAAAAATTGGGATCATCAAAATAAGTGTACCAAAATAGAGAAAAAAAACTTGTTAAGTTTTCAAAAAAACTATTTATTCAACGACGATAACAAGCAAAAATACCAAAAATAAATCAAAGAGATATTTAATGTAGCTACAAATTAGACTGTATTATTAATTGTTGATATGTTTAAATGACATTTAACCTTATTCTTTTAATTATCTAAGGCGGTTTTTTTTAAATGTGAGGTTATGCCAGACATAACCTAGAAAAACAAAATATTCAAAGTACCACAAAATGGGTAAATTCTTATTTCGACGCATATTTTCTTAAAAATTAAACTAATTATCTGGTTTTGCATTAAATTTTGCATAGGATGCTAAATCAATTTTTTTATTCAGAAACTTTGAAAAAAATATTATTTTGTCATTTTTAGGTTAGACCTGTAGTAAAGAGAGGTAATTCCGATGCTTTTCATAGAGTGCGACTTTAACGCTTGTTTTTCGACTGATGAAATATTTTTTCCCCGTTCCAAATCAATAGAATTATTCTTTGTTTCATTTAGAATCATGATAGAAAAAAAATTTTAGCAATAATATTGAAGAAAAATAATAAAATTACGATAATATTAATATATGCGTAAGAACCTTACTGCGATGCTTTTTTCTAACTCCGTTGAATTCGATCAAACTCGGATACTCATTTTAAGGAAAAGTTTAATGCATAAAAAAATGAGAAGATATTATTTCAAAAACATTTTTTTTTAAATTTTATTCCACCAATTCACATTTCTGACTTTGAACCTCTTCTTCTGGCGATGTTTTGGAATTTCTCCTGGCCAGAAATAGAACTGTTTAATGTGTCGAAAATCGATTGAGTTTCAGAAGGATCGAGAGTCTCAGAAGTTGCAGAGAGTTGATTTCCAGAAGTGACTGGATTATTGTCGGTGGCCTGATCATGCTGGTTATTGATAATGGACTTTCTTCCGAATGTAGCAGATGGCTTCATGCCTGACAGTGTCTCCTACAGGAGACATCCGGTATTGATCATCTGTGGCTCACAATGGCTCCTCCATTGACGATACCATAAGCCTAGAGGGTCCAGGAGTTCGATGAATTGCTAAGTATTTCACCGATTGGCTATATTGTGGCCACCACGACGTGCGATTTGGTCCTCCTGCAGCTTCAGATGTCTGGAGGGAGACAGAACATCACGAACAGAGCTATCAAAGCCCCCTCAGGTTTCCTCGTAGGAATAGGGAGGAAGTTTGCTTGAGTTATAATGAGGATGCTCAGTTCATTTTCTCGGAAATGAAATTTTTAGTACACAACCCAGCTGACATGAGTTTGAAAAATATTTGTTTCACCCACTTATTAAACCGATAAAAATATAATTTTTTGTTTTGCATAAAGTAGAATAGTTATATTATGTTACTTTAGTGATTAATTATGGAAATAAAAATATAAATTATATTTTAAGTGGATTTATCGGAGTTAAATCGGTCGCGGCATCCTAGTTTTGCAATCGTCGGAGTTACATGGCCTTACTATACGCATAACCTCACATTTCTATAACCTCTTAGCTAAATAAAAGAATTGAGTTCATTGAGAGAAAACGTGAATTGTATTTTAAAAGAGTAATATAAAATTTGTTGCATGCTCAAAGTGAAAAATGAAATTATGAATGTGTAGATAAAAATTATTCTTTTCCTTCTACAACGTAATAATAAATTTAGATTGTCTATATTTTTTGATAAGAAAAGACTGATAATTTATTTAAACTGTATTTTTCTATTTTTAAGAATATTATATTTAATTCTTTGTGAAGAATCATGTATAAAAATGCACCAATTTTCCAAACGACCGAGCTTTCAAAGTTTGAGAACGTATGAACTAAGCTCTAAGACAAAAAACTCTACTTTCAGGCGTTTTCTCAGCACCAATTTTCAATAAATAACCATTCTTCAGTTTAACTACAGGGTCATTCTACTTTGATCACCGCAGAATTTTATAAATCACTATAAAGACAAAAAAAATCACAGAGAAGCGAAATAGATCGAAGTTTCTCGTCCATAAATCAAAATCCATCCACAACAGGAATAATAAATTAACAATCTTCACGCATTTTATCAACGATCTGGAGATAATCAATCTTGTGAAATGATCCTGAGTCTTTTTTTTTCTTTTAAATTCGCCATTTATTTTGTTTTACAAATAAAATTGCCATTTTCTGTGTTGTTACACAAAAGAGACAAAAAGATACATATTTTCTGAATCTTATCTCAATAAATATCGAAAAAAAATGAAATAAATTATTTGCGTTTTATTTCACAAGTACAAAAAAAATTGCATGATTGACTTGCTTAATCTTAGGGAAAAATCACATTCTTCGCTCTTAAAAAAAAATCATGTTTTTTTTTAGCCGAAAAAATATTTCAGATTGCATATCATTAAGGCTAATGCTAAGTATCGTTTCTTCCAGACAATGTGGAATACTCTATCGTACCTTTTTTCGATCACTATCACAAAAGATACATTGCTTGATCATTTCTGCAGAACTAATCCTAAAATCTTACAGCTAAATTTTACTGATGGATATGTCAAGTTATTTAGAATAATTTACGAAAAGTTAGCAATTGCTTTCCAAATTAATTTTTCGAACAAATAAATATTTTTTTTCTTTTTAATTTAAATATTGCTTTAGTTTTTTTTGCTCAGATATCAAGAACAAAATAGATGACATAACTTTTTCTTTTGCTAATTTTAAAGAAATTTTTTTGTTGTTTAAAGTTACCAAGTGAAGCATTAACCTCACTTTGTAGACAAATCACATCTTGAATTAACTCTGTTTTGCTCATATCTCTCATACCTTAAACTAAATAGGGGGAAGACTAATGAGGTATAAGTTAAATTAACTTGCGCATGAATGTTTTTGAGGGTTAAATGATCCTACAACTAATGATGATGATTTGGCAAGATGTGCGATCTTAGGGTAAGCGTCGATTTAGTAGAAAGATACGACGCCACCACTTCGCCTGATAGTCCTGTATGTGGGGTAGCGTCGGTAGCTAGCTGTTGGTTGCGTTGCTGCCGATTCAGTACGATCGTCAATTCGGTTCTGTGTCGTGCTGAAGGATCGTGCAATTTGATCAATTGTGGGCAACCTAGCACGGCCGATCGTCATCTCATCGCGATCGTCATCTTTCGGGAGACTTCGCTGACGATCTTCAGCAACGGGACTACCATCTGGCATAACTCGGACAACCATCGGACCCGTGAGGTAGTTCCTCGATTCAGCAACTCCTGGTGGTCTAGCATACTGAGGCCTGACATTTGTAGGGGCTTCCTGGGCAAGATAGTTCGTGGGATCTGAGTAAAAGACATCCGATGAGGCTTCAGGAAGCCTGTAGTTCTGATAGATAGCATCAGAGTCCATTCCCATAGCATAATCTTGATGTGTTGTAGGCTTCTTTGGTACAGGAGCCGTATCCAGACCGTCGAAGAGAGGATTCCTCGCGTACTCCCCATTCTTGGGCAACATGATAGGACTTGAGGTGCTAACCTCCTTCTTCTGAGGCTTCGATGGGTGACCCTCCATCATAGAATCCCAGACTAAAAATAGAATAGACGGGAAAAAAATTACAATACGCTCTTAATGATCATCAAGGTGGGAAAAAGTGATCAATTGCAGATGATTGATTGGGAAAACTTATCGTATAACAAAGCACACGATCTTGAGGCCACTTCCTGATCTCCTTCCTGAGAAGATTTGCGTGTGAGAAAAAAAACGCACACCCACACTTGGGATGTTCTAGAAGTGATTCTCATGGATGAAAGGTCAGTAGCTGACCTCTCTCTGTTTTTCTCGCACGATTTCAACATCACAGATTATTTACAATCTTTCTACAGTTTTTTTTCGCCTTCCGCTCATTGATATGCTATTCAAAGAGGAAGGAAGGGCTCTTGACATGTTTTCTGAATTATATGTTTTTTTTTCTTTTTGAGATAGTAGAGAGGAAATCACTATGAGTGTTTCCTGAGTGATAGAGTGACCAATAGAATTTACAAAAAATCATAAAGTTCAATGATTCTCAGAGGTTTAGGCAGTTTAAGGGCACTTTAAATTAAATAATGATGCGAAAACATTGAATTGTTTTTTTTCTATAACAATTAAAATTAAGATTTCAGAGTAGAAATAGATAATTTCAGATATGATCGCGTGCGATTAATTTTTGAAATACGCAATTGCATGCAATTGATTCAAATTAAATCCGTTGAAAGGCGTTTTGTTCTAATTGTCGAATCGTGATCTTTGTGATAGATCATTTTACAATTTCGTGAAGGAACAATTTGCATTATTTTATCTTTTTTGGGGGCAATTGATCAAGAGGTGATTTAAGAAAAAAAAATACTCACTTATATCATTGGCTCCTCTCTGGTAGGGGTCCATCGAATCCAGATGACTTTCTGGCATCTTCTGGAGCATCTCAAGTCCATGAGTTAGCAATTCTCTCTTGCACTGGGGTTTTGAAACCAAATCCCGGTTTGTTTTGCAATAACTAGAGACTTGCTTGGCGAACATTGAGTACAAATGCGACATCTGCGAAGAAGGAAAAGAAAATCGTTATTATTTTTTTTTAATTCGATCACCAAAAGAAACACCATTGGTAAGCAAGGTGGAAGATGAGCAGGAAAAGGGGGGCAGGAAATGTATGCCATCGCGCAATCAATCACTATTTACATAACACACAATTGATCACGCGAGAAGATGACTAGTGGGTGCGATTGAGAAAAGTGTGACAAGAGGTGACGATCGTGGCACGATCACGTTTCACACGGCTTTAAAAAAAAAATTTCACCAATTTTGCTTTCATGGTGCAAAAGGAGAGTGTGCAAACAATGGGCTGAATTTGTAAGTCAGGCCGGATACAGGTGAGTGGATTATAAATTGCGCGTAGAGAAACATGGGGGCAAAGCAGATCGCGAGTTTAGATTAGAACTTGAAGATCACCTGAAGATCATTTGAAGAACGATGATTTTTCAGGTGAATCGCAAAAAAAAAGGCGTCTTTTGATACAATTGCTGATCTCATGGTGTGCAAAAAAAAAATCCTCAGCATTGAACTTGAACACTTCTTTAAAGCACCATGCCTTCAATATTCCCACTCACTGTGCATGATCAATCGTTCGAGACCAGAGAAAGTTACCATGAAGTGGTATTTCGGGAGAGAATTTTGTTCTGGCTGTGGACAAAATATCAAGTAGTGGCTCGAGGCGAAAAAATGCCAAATGGCTGTTTCATGCAAAATAAATTTTGCAAGTAAATATTTGTCTGTGAATAATCTTCTCTCTTGCCATTAGTGTCTTGACGCAACAGAAATGGCAATTAGTGACTATATATACAAGACGAGGTGTTGCAGGCGATAAATGCTATAAATAGCAACGGTTGGGATTATTTATTGATCGTACCATTGACCTTGCGCTTCACGATCGCGCGCAATTTGCAATCATGGATCACGCACCAATTGCAGCAATTCTGCACACAAGGTTAGGGTGGAGGATCTTCTAATAAGTGGGTGATCGTGATCTTCTTCTAATGTAGAGCTCACCTTTTCGCCACGACTCAGGTATTCCCACATTGGAATTGCAGAGCCGGAACATGCAACAATTACTGTTGCAAAGGTCAATGTGTAAACCAACAAATTATTTGCCATTTTTCAGATTCTTTTTTTTTCACTTTTAGTTCCTTTTTCAACGGATATTGAGACACTTTTAAATTCGCAATGATCACTTGCGAAAGATCACTTTGAAATTTTTTTTCCAACACTTGCGATCACTTGAATTATCGCAAAAATCTTAAGAACCAAGTCCTTGTTTAAACTGTTAAACACTCAGTTTCAGCTTATAAAGCTCTCAGATCTTTTCACTTCAACTTCTCCACGCAAAATGACTCAAGATCGGAGCCCGATCAGCATTTTATACGACGTCTTTGGTCGAATCGACGTCACAACCGACAATTTGACGCCAGAAGCATTGGAATTCTCTTGTTGGGATGTTGCTTCTGCCTCAAACGTAGTGATCTCGCACTGTTTCTCCTCTCCTCCACCCGAAGATCACTTCCATGATCGGAGGATTGGATGGGAAAACAGGAGAGTTCACCATTCGAGGAATATCTATGTATATAGCAATGGCAGAAGAAGAATTTCTCTAGTGCATATCCAAGAATATTTTATTGTTGAGATAGTGGTGAAAAATTTCTTCGAGTCTCTGTACAATGGCTGTGAGACACCATGAGTAATGTGACGAGGGAGATTATTTCATGTCGTGTGGCATAGAGAGATAAACCCATAAATCAGTGAACATCCCAGCATCGGTGACATCGACCCACGTCATTGGATTCCGAGATGTATGTCCCAAGAGGCAAGAAATATATGTGCAGACAATGCAGAGAATTATTCTGCGCTGTGTTACCATGTGGATATCACAATTCTATTTTCAATTTATCCTCAGTGATCGTACGTTTGACGAAAGACTTCAACGAGTAGTTGAGAGATGAACCGGATAGTATATCTTATGCTGTTTGATCACAAGATAATGGGGAGGTTTTGCTGATCCAGTGGATTTCTTCTTTGTTGGGAATGCTTGATCATTCGAAAACTAAATGATCAGCAAAAATCTATTGGTTTGAATTATCATTCAGGCTTCTATCAAGATGATTTCAATGGCGATGTTTTTGAACAACTATTTTTTCTATAGGGGAAAGTACTCTCCCTTCGAACGTCCATGCCTTCGAATAATGTGAATTTTATTTTATTTTTCCTAAGAGACTTTAATAAATTATCACATAATTATCAATTAATTGATGATAAACTAACTAATATTAAATAGAAATGTGTAAGTCTCTTAGGAAAAATAAGAGAAAATTCACATTATTCGAAGGCAGGAACGTTTGAAGGGAGAGTACTTTCCCCTATATGACTTTTTTTAGAGCCATATACCGATTCTGCAATTATCTGTTTTAGTGATTATTTTGCAACTTTAAAAATTCTGAGAATACTTTTAGAAAAAGAACAATTTTTTTTGTATAATTGGGACTAAAAAACACATGAACTCCATACAGATCATTCGATTTTACGGGGGACCGTGTGGATCGTTTGAGATTTTGTGATTTTGAATACACAAATAAGATAATTTAATAAATGTTCTAAAAACACTGTAATTTGTGTTATACCTTACCTTTTAGGTCATAGACATTTCATGCAATTGCAATTCCTTTTGTGAAAATTAATTCAGATAATTATTTTTCAATACAAAAAAAAATAAATAAAAGAAATTTGATAAAACTATTTGAATTCATAGAATTACTTTCCTATACTTATTTTCTAATATGATTACAAAAGTAAATTTGAAAATTTTGTATTTTTGAAAAATTATAAATAATCCAGTAATAATTTATATTCGTTCTTTTATTGAAAAAACATGAACGATTTGTCTAAACCTAGAAGATCCTCAGTTATCTGGCGATCTGATCTTTATTTATTTAAACTATTACTAAGTAAGTCTTCTAAGATAATCATAGCTTTTTTTTGTTCATCTTTCAGTTAAAAAAAATTATTTAAAAATTACTATATTTTTACTTCTTCTTTTTTGTAAGCCCCATCTATTAATTATACCTTCGATCAACCCGTCAATTTACATTCTCTTACTTTAAAAATACATCTTATCATATTTCTTTATGATCATTGAAGTCAATTAAAAAAAAACCCAATTTTGCAATATATTTTTTACTTGATTCTATTTCACAATTTATAGAAAAAAAGACCACATCAAAAAACGCCAATTTTTCCTTGAATATTTCTATAAGCTCTCATTTATCAATTAAACGAGTGATTAACTAAAAGCTCCTGAAGATCAGCAAAATAAATCACAATAAAGTCAACCCCGTGGTATTTGAAGCACCACAAAGATCACCATTCGCCCACATGATCATCTATTCCACAATACTTACCATATCTAGAGTGATTTTTTAAATTTGATATAAATCTTCTGGTTGGCACAGCAGCCAAAACAGAAATGCGCTGTGGAAAAAGCCCCTAACGATCAACAAGATCAACAAACCAACATTCCAATAAATTCCCCTTCAAAATGATACTCAAATTAGCAAGAGTGGCTCCAAAATTCTTCCTGAAGATCGCATAATTGTTTGGTACACGTAAACAGAATGGTGATCAGTGATCCGCTTATGCAAATGTTATAGACAACATTAAAATCGAAAGTAATGAAAAGTATTATCAGTGAAATTTTTAAAATCACAACGCAAAAGATGATGCTCTAAAAAAATATTTTGGCTCCAGCAATTTTAGCCGGAGACGACATTAGTAATTAATTAAATTGATCTCTGTTGTCATTTTGGAGGCAACATGCTTAAAGCATTTTTCGTGTGGACGCCGGCTGGTCGATTGACGTCACTAAAAACGGCCACAGATCTCCAATCCGGACCTCACGGTGGAGAGATTTGTGGTTGGCACACGAAAGCAACAAAAAAATTTGCAGATTGGTGCGCGTCTTCCACGGCATTTCGTAATACAGCATTTGCATAATAATGGCCCAAGTGTGATCAGTGATCGTGGAAAAAAAAATAATCAAAACACGATCACTCAGAGTTCCAAGAATAATTCTACCATCGATCTCTTGCAACTGTATTGAGATCTTAAGTGATCTTCGCTTGATCTTGCAGTGATCTAAGTGCAATTTAGATAAAAACATATTTTTTTCAAATTAACTTTTTTGCACAGTGAGGAAGAAGAAAGATCACAGAACCCTCTTACACACAGAATACACAACCGAAGGTCGTTCATATGATCAAAATATCATGATGATAAATAAATATTGATTGAGTGAAAAGGAGGAATTCTCTTTGGTGAATTTTTAGCTGATTACCCATGCAAAACGATGAAGAATCACTCTTTTGGCAATTTTTCATCAAGTGGTGGCCTTCGTCATCAGTTTAGAAGTGTTATATCCAAAAAGATCTCATGTCTCGTGGAGTCATTAAGATTACAAGTCTGAGTGCCAAGTGAGACATTCTCTTGTTATTATTGAAATTAATACCACGTGCTACACCCTGGTGTCTTGAGACAATTCAATTGATATAATGTCTCTATTTTCCCAGAATTCTTGGATATTTTTTTTGTGGTGATTCGAGTGGTGATCAAGTGATCAAGAGGTGATCATATTAGCACCTCATACGAATTTCCGACTCAACTTCCTGTGTCATCGACTTTTTTTTAGGCAGATGAGCCAAGTGATTGAGAGTTTCACGTGTATCGAGTGTGATTTCCTGGATAAACAATTTCAAAATACGAAGATTCTAAATGAAGATATATAGTGATCTTCCTTCCCGGAAGAAAAACATCTCTTAGTTCGCACACATGCGTGTAAAAAGATTTTTAAAAACACTTTGCAGCTGATAGGCTTTCATCTCTAAAACAATGAATCTCAATAGTTATTAATAATAATGGTCTCTAAGTTTGATCTTTTGGAACTTTAATCGCACGATCACTCTTCAGCTCGATCACTGTCAGAAGATCATACTCTAAGAATCAATTAGCATACAATATTATCAAATTGCGCAAAACATTATGTTTTCATGACATTAGCAATTGATATTGGCTTCTATCGTTAAGTAATAAAGTTCAGAACGAGTTTTCGATAAATAAAAGCGGTCTTTTGTGGTACAACCACTTTAAAGCTCGTTCACCGTCAGGTCTTCTCTATTTAAGCAATCAATTAATATATCTAATATTATCCGATTTCGTGAAAAATTAGTCCTTATAATATTTGCAGACGAACTAGACTTTAATTGAAACAGAATCATTGTCATATAGTGATCATTAAAGGTGATCTTGCTCCACGATTTTCTTGTAACTTGATCATTCACTGAGAAAAAAAAGGAGGCTACGATTAACTTTTTTTCGTCATAACTTTAACACTTTTCGGATGTAAAAATATATCAACATATTTTAATGTTAATTTTACACCTTTTGAGGGTAAAATCAACATGAAAAAGGGTAACTTTAACCCGTTATACACTTAAAAAGGGTAATATTTACACCGATTTCTGATCAATACTGCAGGGTAAAATTAACATTTCCTAAATGTTATTTTGACTTTTTCGGATTTCCCTCAGTGTTAGAATACGATTATACTTGCAGAATTAACTAAAATCAAATGTTATTTCATTAAAATACGCCCAAATACGCGAAAAGATTCAATCCTTGGATTTGATTAGGGTGGAACAGTATATGAATCATATTTAAACTATAATTATGTTCCGTTAGTTTCTCTTGAATATTAACTATCTAAAAATATTCAGGACAAATTTTTAAACAATTTTTTTCGTCTTGAAAATGTTTATTTTCAAAAGTATTGCATTATTGAAACTATCCTACCTTCCCTTATATCGACTATCTCAATGAGAAAGATCACTATTTGTTTATAGATCACTGTAAGGGACAAAAAGACTTAGGCTGATCCTCAAAAATATCTAGCCTGTAAAATTTAGCAATAAAGCTTTATCCCAAACTGACGTACACTCAGGGCTTAATAAGATATCCTTTACATAAATATCATCAGCATATATTTTCAAGAAATAGCCTGAATCTATTTGGTCCTTAAAAAGATCCTACCTTAGCAATTAATATTTATATATAATGTTATGGAATTGCATGAAAGACAACAAATATTAATAAAATTAGTTAAATTAGATTTTTATGTGTTCACAAAAAACTACAACACTGAGAAACTTTAACACTTCTTAGGTGTTTTTTTAACTCATAACTTTAACACTTTTTAGGTGTAAAAATATATCAACATTTTTTAATGTTAATTTTACACCTTTTCAAGGGTAAAAATAACATGAAAAAGGGGTAACTTTAACCCCTAATACACCTAAAAAGCATAATATTTACACCGATTTTGGATCAATACTGCAGGGTAAAATTAACATTTCCGGAATGTTATTTTAACTTTTTCGGATTTCTCTCAGTGAACCAATGGTTTTTTCAATATTTGTGGGATTGAAAAGCTCCTATAAATTTTCCAATTGTTATTACAGTATTTTTCGATTGAATCCTTGTTATTCTACGTCACTGAAACAATACCATGCATATTTTCAAGCCGCATTTTGGTATTTATTTCAAGATATTGTGGGATTGACTTTGAGATGTCGTGGGATTAGGGTAGATTTAATAATTTTAAACCAATTCATGCCACCAATTTATATATCTTTTCATTACTTTGGTACTTTACTTTTGCAAAATCAAAATATTTGATAAGTATTTTAAAATATGGAAAAAATTAAAGAAAAAAATCCAATTTATAAAATGTGGTATTAAATGGGGCATAGCATTAAGTGGTTCCTATAACTTAACTCTTTTGGGAATTAATTTGATGAAGGGATTGTGGAGTGCATTCTAACTGTGCTATCACACTATGATTTTTTCAATTTATAAATTCAATTTAATTTTCAGATGATTTGTTCCTATGCGTTATTTTCCACTAAAAACCAATTGAATTGATAGATCTGCACTTATTTATTAATAAAAACTAATAAGTTGGTCCAGAAAAACCTGTTTAAATATGTTAAAATATCTTAAATGTGGTTGTTCAAATAAATTTGATTTCAGCAAATTAAAATGTTAAAATTGCTCACTAATTTCAATTTTGTTGCAGTTACACAAGTAGTCTTTTCAAAAAATTGATCTTATTAAATTTATTTACTCGTAATTAATATTATTTGTGGCGAAAATATAAGATAAGTATAGTGTTTTAGTGATAAACTTGTATGAAGTGAAGCATGTATCAGGAGTAATTCATTAAGTTCCTCCAATGCCATTCGAAGGAAATTGTTATGTTAAGAAATTTCAGTTGGGAGTTAGGACGACTTCATACAGATTTTCAATAAAACTGTGTGAGAGTCGGTGTATGAGCTCTTTGCCTAGAAATCTTTATTTCTGGCTTAGAGGATCCTTCTGAAAAACAGATAAGTGACTTATAGGACATTTTAAGTACTATAACATATTTTCCGGAGATTCACAATCAAAAATATCGTGGCACTATTTAAAATTGAGCAAATTTCTTGCAAAATGTGTCCTGACTGTGAGAATTTTCAAGTAAATTCTAAAAATCTTAATGCTCAATTGGCTCGATTGAATTTAAAATTAAGACGTGAAAAATCCTAGTGTGATAGCACCGTAAAGATTTTGAAAACTGCTCTCTCTTGGAGTTCGAGCTGTTAAAAAAATATAGGATTTAATTGATTCAATTGATTTTTTGCATATTGTGGGATTAATTTTTGAACACATTGATACGAGTATTGATTTGGAGGGGGATTATTTTTAAGAAAAAAGTCTCTTAGATCTAAAATATCGTTTAGTATAAACGACATTGACTTTAGTATATAATAGTATTTAATATATATTAGGAGAACATTGTGGTATTAATTCCTAAAATATCGTGGCATTGATTGATTTCTTAATAGCTTGATCCAAATAGTTGATCCATACCAATGCCACTATTTGCTAAACTATTCCAAAAATTTCTAGGAGTTCAGCAAAATATGTGTTGAGGAATCCACGCACCATTTTTTGTTGGAAAATATATTTTTGTTTTTAAAGATCAAAGACGCGGTAATTACTAAAAGCAATAACTCTTATCTCTAGAAGTTTACTGGAAAGTTGTATATAGAATAAAAAAAGCATTTTTTGTAATAAAATTTTGTTGTAAGATCCATTGCCACAGCACCATATGAGTTTAGAAAAGAAATTTTGTAAAATTAATGCCATCATAATGTCATAACATCAGTCCCAGAAGTTCATTAGCTTATGACTTTAGGATTTATGACTTTAGGACTTATGGATTAACTTCCATGGGATGGGTATTGAATCCCAGTGGTTCAGATTTCTTTTTTGTGAAGTAATAAAACTTTATCCCCATCTTTAAGGATATAAAAAATAATCTTTTATTGTACAATTTGTACGATCACTGTCAAAATGTCCTATTAAGGGAATATATTAGTATATCTAATATTAAAAAAAAAAACGCAAAAAATAAAATAATCGTTATAGGTGGGAGACATGGTTTGGTGTCTTTTTGTTGACCTCACGATCATGCAAGATCACCAATTTTTTGACGTGCAGGAGGAGTGGATAAAAACAACTCCAAGTGGCTACGATAATGAATATTTATGGAACAATCGTGGAATTAATTGAGATTCTTTTTCAGCACAATCTTTTGTGGTTTTGATAAAGAGTAAAAAAAAGGAACTGATCTTTACGCGATCATACAGTTGGGGTATGATCACATCGATTGTCCGAAAAAAAACATCCAAACTGACAAACAGAAAAAAAATCTTCAAGATGGGATCATCGAGCTAAAGAGGAAAGATGTAAGAAATAATTGGAGTAAATTAAATAGAGATATTCGAAGTGATCTTGTGGGAAAATCCCCAAAAAAAGAGTGAAGATCCGTTTCACTTATATTGTGGATTTCTTGCAGAGAATCTTGGCATTTTATTTGTGCGAAATTCCCAAAATAAAGCTTCTGGAATTCCACAGAGCACCATGTGTAATTATTTACATACAAAGTGATTCACAATATTAACTCACCGAGAGACTTTTTCAGCTCGATCGTTTTATCTCTCAACACCTGCCGTGAGGTTTTAAGTGAGAGTCACATCTACATTTCTGATGGTGTCTGATGTATGACAAATAATATTAATTTTGATAGATTACCGTGACTCCAAAGCAGCAGCATTTTTTCTCCCAAAGCAGAAGACCTGTCTTTTTTTTCTCAATTGTAAGAAATGTTTTCGCGATGATGCAATCAAAGATCATCAAAGGTAATTTCAATGCATGAAGCACTTTTTCTTCGCAACACTGTTTACAATGTGTCTCATCGTCTTTTTACCCAATCCATCGTCTTCTCCAGCAATTATTTTTATCATTTATCGCATGTCGCTTCTTCAGTCAAGACGGAGCATGTGATTAATACCCATTATGATCATTGCAAAAACAATTGGCCAAAGATTAGGCACGATCGAACGTTAAAATTAAATAAGATTTGTGTGAAAGAGCAATAAAACGTGCAGATTACTTCAACGCGTGATCAAAATTATACCTCAAGGCATATTCTCAATCCATTTGGATAGAATGTGATCTCTTCCAGAAATTTATTGGGAAATTCCCGTAAAAAAGATCACTAAAAGTATATATTTTCTCGTGCTTAATGGTCACTTTTTGACTCTTTTCATGTCATCCGACCACAAAAAAAGCTCAAACACTGGAGAGCTCCTAAATTGCAATGATGAAATTGTGGTTTGGAGGCGTCTCAAATCTCGTGGATATTTGCTAAATAAAACTTTAAGTCAAGTGTGACATGCTCCCGTAAAGAAGACTGACACAAAGCTAGACAGTGATCTGTTGAACAAATATTATTTTTTGCAGAATTATAAATATAGATACTTCTTAGAAAAACTTATGAACTTAGCCTACCAAGAATTTTAAAAGTCATTCAAATGGCTTTTAAGGTCATAAAAGGAAAGGTTTGTAATAATATTTTCAATTGCAAGATAAAACCAAAGTTATTACACGCGTAAACTTGTGGGAGAGCTTTGATTTTTCCTACATTTTTGGTCAATAAATAAATTGAAATAGGCAATAAAAGAATTAATTTGGTCAATTGGAAAACCTGATATACCTGGAAAAATGATCATACAGTAGACTCTCGCTTGTCCGTGAGAGTGGGACTGAAATGTCACACGGATTTTGAGATTGATACACATAAAATTGTTTGAAATCCAAAGATTTTTTTGTTTTCATTGAAAATTTGTGGAGCGAATCCTGACCTGACTGAATCTACATACTCTCTAAACATGCGTACTGTCCAAAAAAGTTACAGTGAGAAGGAATTACAGTAGATAGAGCACATTTGTTTTAATAAAGAATCCGAAAATGGGGACAATTATGTGAACAAAATTTTTAAAATTCAACTGTCTCACGGATTTTTTTATGTCACCCGGAAAAAGAGTCCACGGATAAGCGAGAGTCTACTGTACTAGGCCCTCAACTAATTTAAGAATTTTTTTGAACTGTGAAAGATGGAAAATTTCGAAATACAAAAAACGGTTTATTGAAAATATCGGTCTACACTAGCCACATATTTTTGCCATTTCATTTATCATCCCCCATTTCGATCTTCTTCGAAATTTGCCAAGTGTAGCACAAGAGTGCTATACGTTATCGATCGGAACAAGTGGTAATCGGAAGGGGCCGAGTCTTGAAAATATAGCGGGGGTGATAGCACATCCCAATTCAATGTTTTGATGTTGATCTCTAGACCATAGAAGTGTTATGCCATGAGGTGCTGTGTATTACAATATCGCTTATTCGTCCCTCTTGAACTACACTGAGAGAAATCCGAAAAAGGTAAAATAACATTCCGGAAATGTTAATTTTACCCTGCAGTATTGATCCAAAATCGGTGTAAATATTACCCTTTTTAGGTGTATTGGGGGTTAAAGTTAACCTTTTTCATGTTAATTTTACCCTTAAAAAGGTGTAAAATTAACATTAAAAAATGTTGATATATTTTTACACATAAAAAGTGTTAATGTTATGAGGAAAAAAAGTTAATCGCATCCTCTTCTTTTTCTCAGTGTAACAACCGTTTTTCGAGCAATTCGTGATTAAAATTGGTTAGTTATTATTAGTAACAATATCCGACAATTTCCACCACCTTGTATTGTATGATTCTCCTTTGGTCCTACCAAATGCACAGAATTTTCGTTTTCCTCAATAAATTTGGCCGCCTGCCAATTTTGATGCTTCACCCAGGTAAAAACTATGATGCTTTAGATTTGGTATATTCTGACCATAACTATTACTCATCGTCTGTACTCATTCGATATAGGGGAGACCGGGGTACTATTAGCCAGCAAATGAAGCTTTTTTTCGCGCATGATTGTGAAAAAAAGATAAATTTTGTCTAATGTTTTTTTGTGGTTCATTAGTAGCATTAGGATATTGGCTGTATGAAACAGTGTAGTTCAAAGCTCTAAAATCCTTGCCTTTTTCTAGAGAGGATAATGAAAATAGTATGACACATTGGCTACACGTGCCCCGGCCTGGGTAGATATAGCCACTTTTGGGGTGCTAATTGTCACCAGAATTTCAGACGAAATTTTAAACTGGAGATACCAAATATTGTTTCACTTAATACACTGAAGCCCACTGATGCTAAATATGTCACTGAAACCTAAAAAAAAGGCTTTAGCCGACTTTTTATAACATTTTGTAATTGCGGCAAAATTGATGAAAACATCTCAAAAAAATCTATTTCACAAATTGCTCGTTCGAATGGCAATATTGAATGGAATATCAATAGCAGGGGAGACTGGGGCAAAAAGTCACAAATCAAAAATTTTAAAATTCAATATCTTCCATGATAAATAAGATAGCGGCTTATTTTTTTTCCATAGATAGCCTCCATAGGTCTTCTTCAATGTCGTAAGTTTGTTAGAATTTGAACAAGGAATTTAGAAAATAAATTAGAAGGAATCACACTTAAAATTATCGAAATTTTTAGCCCTATTTTTGAAATATTTTCCATGCAGAAGATATCAATTTAGCTACTTATATTAAATTTGAAGCACTGGTGAATATTTCCTAAATTATCTGGATATTTTTTGAATACGAATCCGCTATCTATTTTAGAATTTTACAAAGATTCTGTACTCCAGAAATCTTTTTATTAAAAACGACCACTTGGGGTAAAAAGTAATAAAAGCTATGGAGCAAAAAGTACCAAAAACCGAAACAATTTCTAATGTCCCACGGTGAAAAGAAACGTCAATGCTATGTGTCAACAATTCATGTATTAGTGAAAAATCATCAATAGTTTTAGCCTGTAACGGAAGAGTGGCTACATCTGCCCCGGGGGCTGTTTTAGTGTTTATCATTTTATATAAAAAAGTAGATGGATAGAAGTAATGACTTAGAAAATCATATGCAGGGCCAAAAACTGTAACATCAAAATTACAATTTTATTCTCATTTTATAAAAATGCTTCTAAATTGTAGGATAACTGGATCAGACTTATAAATATTTCTGGGAATATGGGGATGTGTTCCTGCTTTCATTAAAAAATACTTTTCTCATTGTACATTTTAAGGACAACGAGAAAAATCCACTGTCTATTTCTACCCCTGGCTAATTGTACCCCAGTCTTCCTTACTGGATACTCTTTCTTTCATATAAAAAAAAACTAAATTTTGGAAGTGATTTTTTGAATTGTTGTTTGATTTTCAGTCAAGTCATGCACCACCAATTTTCCGATAAATTGATTTATTCTTGTGCATATAAACGCTTATATATGCATATAATAGCCTTTTGAGTCATGTTTAATGTCCCCGAAAACTAATCAGATCATCTTAATCCAGTAATGCTTGCAGATCGGCTCTACCAATTGTTTTTGGTCCTTTTGCCCTCTTCTTCGAAATGCTCTTTTCCGAAATATTTTAATCGATTTTCATTAGTGATTTTCGATGATTCATATTCTCTAGGCCTCTTAAGCAAATTACGTTCTCAAAGTCCTAAAGTATGAACCCAATTACATGAAGTCTCCTTGGTTCGTTTAGGAGAAAAAAGGAGTAAAAGCCCAATTCCTCCTAATACTAATGTGATAGAATTAAGAATACAGTATCACGAGTATAGCGTGGTTTTTGAGTATTAACATAATTTGAATCATCCAGACCAGATGTTAGATAGAATAATGATGTGTTGCAGATTGTTTTATTAAAAAGAATCTACAAAAAATAAATCAACAAATCTAATTAAGCAAACAAGAATTTACAAGAACTTAATTGACTTTTTGATTCAAGCAAATGGTTTCTAAGAAGTTTTTAGAGTATCGTTTTCATGTGAAATCCTATGGAAAACTTTCAGATTTGCTCAATGACACAAAGCTCGTAGCATCACATTTCAGAATTAAGTAGTTAATCTGAAAATATTAAAATAATTGAATAGAAGAGGAAAGGTATTTGTGTCACTAAAATGCGAATGTTTTTAATATTATGTAAACGATTGGATTATTACGAAAATTAATTTTACCTCTATTGACATATTGATTCTATTTATGGCTTGTCCATTTATAATCTTCTCTCTTTGAAGGATTTCTCTTCAAAGTCACCAACTTTGAATCTTCACCTCAAAACATATTATTTTATTTCGTCATAATATTTCCATTAGTGATACATCTTATATGATAATATACTTTGTCAAATAAGAAAAGTCCCTCACAGAGTTAATTAATTTCTTCATAATACTTTCCATCGAGTCAACTAAATTGACCCATTTTCTCTAGCATAAGGGCTCTGGCCTAAATTCTTATCATTGTTTCCCATCCATTTCATTAGCAATCAATTGAGAATCTTTCCAGTTGATTTGTATGCCAAAGTGGTGCTGACGCCAGAAGAATTCAATAAATAATTTCTTGGTGTCATCTCGGATCACATGGAATTTAGTCCATCACCATGAACTGTGCACTTTTTCAAGCTCGTTACTGAAGGCTGCCTCAACTGTGCTATAGAATTTCTATATGGCGGCAATTGTAGGATGATTTAGAAAAAAGAATTGTTTGATTTATTGCTTTTGTGCTAGATGATGTTGAATTGAGTCGATTGAAGAATTGAGCGGGTGATGAGTGCAATTAAGCAGAATGTTAACATGTAACTTTTAAGTGATGTCTGCCCCCGCAGTTTTACTCCGTGGATGAGCAATTTTGTAATTGATGAGCTTCTTTATTTTAGCAAGGAATATCTGACCCATAGCCAAATTTAGAATAAAGTTCTTTATGGAAACATTGTACCATGTGTCATTGACAATTTAAGATACTGCAAAGGCTAAAATAATTCTGCAGCATAGGGGGAAGTGGAAGTGGGGTACCTTTTGAATTGGGGCAGCTTTAAAATTGGGCTTTCCCCGCTCATTTCCAGATGGAACTACAGGTATTACAACTTTTTACAAAATTTCCGGAAGCTTTTTACATTATCGATTATGGAACTTCTGTTTTGTAAATATGTTTTTGACTTTTCAATTAGAGTGAATGAGACCTAATTCTAGCAATCTTGCTCACCCTCATTGAAAATTTTGAAAACATATTTACAAACAAAAGTTATTGTGCGATGGGCATTACAATCACTAAAAAAATAATTTTTGCAGTAGGGTAAGATGGGGTAATTTGGAATCAAGTGTAATTCGGAACTTTGAGTATTTCTAGTAGTTTCAGATGGCAAAAGGAAAAGACAAGGGACGAGAAGTACTCTCGAATGTAAAGTATTGTACTTCTTCGAGGTTTTCTTTTTCTCTGCGACCATCTGAAACAATGAGGAAATCTCAAAATTCCAAAACAGACATGATTCCGAATTACCCCATGTTATGCACTGGAGCCATAAGATAAAACGTTGAATATGGAACAACAACGCAACGTGAAATTTAGATTAGACTAATAGTTTGGATAATTTTCTTAAAGCATGATAAAAAACACAATTAAATAATCATTAAAACTACTACAGAACTGCAAAATTATTACCATTATTAGGGGAGACTGGGGCAAAAAGTCACAAAACGGATATTTTATTTTTTTACAAAGTACTCGAACGCCCAAGAAGTTTCTAATTAGCACAGTTTTGTAGGAAATTTACCGCTCTTCAACTTTGTGAAAGTCATTTTCCTCTATTTTGTAGGAAAATACGTGTATCGAGGCGTTTTCTTAAAGGTAATTTTGTGACCATTCTCAAAAATTCTGGGGCAAATAGTATCAGGCATGGGATATTATCATATTTTGATTCGCTTTGTTACGGGATTCCGTAAATTAAAAAGAATACCTAGATAACATATTTTCATAGGAAATTTATTCCTCTATACACATTTGTAAAACACATTTTTTTTCTAACTGAACGATAAAAACGATTTCCAAGCTATTTTAGAAAAAAAACACACACAAAAGACTGCAAATCGTTTGACGTTTTTTTGCCGTGGGACATCAGAAATTGTTTCGGTTTTTGGTACTTTTTGCTCCATAGCTTTTGTTACTTTTTACCCCAAGTGGTCGTTTTTAATAAAAGGATTTCTGGAGAACAGAATCTTTGTAAAATTCTAAAATAGATAGCGGCTTCGTATTTAAAGAATCCAAGTCATTTAGGAAATAATCATCAGTGCTTAAATTTTGAATAATAAGTAGGTAATAATTGATATATTCTTTAAGGAAAATATATTAAAAATAGGGCTAAAAATTTTGATATTTTTTATTTTCTAAATTCATTGTTCGAATTCTAACAAACATACAACACCGAAGAAGGTTTATGGAAGCTATTTGTGGTGAAAATTTTAAGCCGCTATCTTATTTACCTTGGAAGATATTGAATTTTGAAATTTTCGATTTGTGACTTTTTGCCCCAGTCTCCCCTACTATTAAATAATTCCTAGATTTATCAAAGGGCAAAATTTTTAAATTCATTTGTCTGGATTTCCGCATTGTTCAAATTTGATCAAAGTCTTTAAAAGTAGCAGTTGAGGTAGAGGTTACGTAGGCCTAAATTTCGTTCATACTCATACTTTCCTGAGTGTGATGTATCCATTCTTGAAAGATTATGAAAGCACACAGAATCTAAATTCGATATTTGCGTTTATAAGTGCTGTTGAATCTACATTTTCTCAATTTTTGGATTTCAACTATTATTAAATTTATTACACTTATTTAAGTATGCTTAAAGATGATCTTCAACAGAAGTATTGTTTATAAAAATAAGTAACAATAAAACCCAAACATCTAAGAAAAAGTCAGATGCGATATCAATCCATAGAAACGACGATTTTTCTCTAAAACTCAAAGAAGAACAAATTTAAGTATATTGCATACAAGAATATTTCAATCAGGTTAAATTAGTGTTCTGTAGATATTTTACTAATGTTATATGGAATATAATTTGCAATATTTCTTAAATATTCTATATATTTACATTTATAGCAATATTACCAGAATTTGTTTTATGTATTCGGCAGCTACAGACATTTGCATATCACCTTAAAATATCACATCTTTTAATAAATCGAATTTTCATATAAGTTCTTAAAGGTATTATGAAGGAAAATTGAAGCCTAAATTTTCGTTCATATCCATTCTATTACAAAAAATTTAAGTATAAGACATTGCAAGGTATCGAAAAATTCTATTTAATCATAGATATTACATCGACCAAAACGTTTTTGACCATGATTACATAAATTACAGATATTATTTATGTTTTAAAAAAAAATTTTTTTTTTTTTGAAATATATAAATAAAGACCTATGGATTACAGAAAACTCATTTGCAAAAGGAAAATTTTGAAAAAACATTTTTTTATATCATATTTTCCATCTGATTTCTCGAACATAGCTCTGTCAAGAAAGTTTTGGCTGATACTGTATCTAAAAAAATGCCAAAAAAATTTTATTTCACTGCAGTAAAAAAAATAATTAGTAGTCATTGAGGAAGGTGTGCAGTACGCCGACGCCGACAGCTATGGAAACTGAGAAGGTTTCTTCTCTGAGTTAAGAATTGTCCTCTGCTAATTTCCAAAGGCAAAATAAGGAGTTTACTTCTAATAATTTTAGATGCTAATTTTGTAAATGAACCCCATTTTTGTAAATAATTTAGCTTTTTTAAAGACCAAAATTTAATATTTCACTGTTCAATAAAATATTTTACTGGTTATTTTTTTTCGTAAAATTTTGCGAGCTTAAATTAGAAATATTATCTAAAAAGCTTATATGAGCTCTTCCTTGGATTTTCTTAAATTCAAAAAAAAGTCTAAGAATATCCTAAATTACCAAATTATAGAGTTAATTATACGACAAACCATATTCTTATCTTTAAGAACTTACGGTAAGGTAATTTTCGAGACTAAATTTTGGATTAAATCTGTGGACAAGTCGTTTTTAAGCAATTCGTTTGATCTGCCAGAAAGATGGAAGAAATTAAAAATCTATCGATGGATACTAATTGGTGTACATTCATTGTTCATTCATTTATAAGAAAAAGGAATGAAAAGATTATATGCATACAAGTTTTATAAAGTAATCTTCTATAGAACTGATTAACGTTGAACCGATTAATAGCATTAAATCTGATCGAATTGCAAAAAAGTGCTTTTTTTTATTTTTTAGACATTATTACTAATTACGAAAAATGTAAACCTATTATTTCCAAGGAATTGTATACGTTGCAAAAATCCTGGCAGTTATAAACGTTACTATTTAAAACCGTCCCTGGGCCGCTTTTAACCCATTTCTTACCATGGTATTATACATCATACGCAAATTGAGTAATTTTTGATGATTTATTCCTGGGCAATTTTTATCCGAATTGCTGTCGGGAATGGATTTTTAGTAACGTTAGTTATTCAATTACTTGAGAAAAATAGTCTGACAGAGATGAAAATACATTTTGTTATTATTTTCTTGTTTCGCGGAAGGTCATGCAAAATTTTTGCTCAAAATGGCGGACGGAAAATACGACGTCCTGTCGAATTTGTTAAAATTAGCCTCTTTCCTCTTTCCTGATTTAAATTCTAGTTGCCAATTGTTCTTGGATAGTTACTCTATCTAAAGCAATAGAGTTTGTAATGAATTAATGCACAGAATTTAAATTCAGTGACCGTTAAGACGTGTGTTTGACAGAGGCTCCCCGCGCCCCCATATGAGATAAAAATTTCTTCTTTTCAAAAAATTCATCTACTAATCTATAAGAAACTAATCCCAAAATATGAACATTCTATCTCAAGTATTTCTGGTACATTGACTGAATGGGTTAAGCCGTTGCGGTGTCATTGCTTTCAGGGTCTTTGTCACTGTACCTATAGGGGAAGGTGCCCATGCTTTGCACGGTTCCAAGCTTTACAATGACTAAACTTTTCCAATGTTTCTGAATAAATACGACTCCGCAATTTAAAAACAAGACACTTCCTCCTAGTTTTTAAAATATAGAAAAGAAGAATCACATTTATTGAAAAACATACAAAAAATTTAGTCATTGTAAAGCTTGGGACCGTGTAATGTAAAGCATGGGCACTTTCCCCTAAGTTGGAGAGCCGGGAGAGTCAGTCCGGTCTAGAACGTCAGAGAAGAAGAACGTGAGGATTTGGGTCTCTCGGGGAAATCTGGCTGGGTACTAGAAGGTGTGGCGGCTAGTTGCTCAAGAGAGCTCATTTCCTATCCGTCCTTCAACCTAAAAATCTGACCGGTAGTTTACAAAATTTACTTGATCGAGAGACATTTTTCTCACAACGATTTTATTAGTAGTGAGAACATAAGGCAATATTTACGTGGATAAGTTGCAGGATTTTTTTCATAAAGGATTCATACCATTTTATTTACTTGTGTTAATTAAATAAAATGGATACTGCTACCAATATTGGTTACCAATTTCACTTAGTTCTCACAACCAATGTAAATAGATGGCCCTATATTTTCATACAGTTTTGACAACTTTTTCAATAAAGAGTGTTTTTTTACTTATCTCTTGAAGCTCTTGCTGGTTCCAATTGCCACAGTGCTTCAGTCTTACGTAAGAAACGCAGCGTGAAAGGATGTCATGTCCTTAAAGTCCCACTATCTTAAGGGTACTCTATGTATAATTTAAATGCCAATTTTTTTCTTGTGCAATCAGTGTTAATCTCAGATGAATATTTTTAAAATTCCACTTATTGCTTATGAGAGTTTCCATTGCGATATTGTGCGTTATTTTATCTCCACACTTCTGTTTAAAACGAATAAGAATTGGCAGAAAATTAAAAAAAGAATTCTAATAGACAACTAAGTAGTACGAATTCATCTTCATAAATAATAATGATATAAGCATCACAGTTAATGCTATTATGGTTACTCTTATTTGACCTCAGGCGTTTTAGAAAAGCCATTAATTGAAACATTCTGTTAGATTAGAATGGTTTTCCATTCGAAAATTGTACTTATTTCACATTGTAACTTTTGGAAATCATTTTAAGTGATTTTTTATATCAATTTCTTGTTTTCTCAAGTACTTACTTCTGCTATAAAATTTAATTTAAGATAGGTACAGGGCATAAATCCAGGACCTCACAGTCTTTTTGGTGGTTCAGTAATTGTCTGAATAGATAAAAAATGAGCAATCTGAGATTCAAGAAGAACCTCCAAAAAATTATTTGCATTATTGACATTGATTATTATTTAAGTTTTTAAGATATTAGTACCGAACTGTAGTTAAGATTTCTCTCTGAAATTTAAAATAAAAATAGAAGATTGCCGGTTTATTCCGGATTATAGCCCAGTAACATAGATTTATACTGCGCATTAAAGCTCAATATTTTTTTTGTGAAAACAAATTTATAGCTTCACGAAATACCAACCAGTCTAAATCAATTATAATTATTTTTATAGCTTTACTACAGGCAATTATTAATTTTACAACGTATTTTAAGGCATCAGCAAATTCCAGCTTACAAATTTATTGTCGTGCATTCGGCAAAAAGCTCTGGCATTCGCTGTGACTTTCCTGACGAGAATCATCGGAAGCGAGAGGTCAGTGAGGGAGTCAGTCTTTGGATGGCTTTGTTCCTCTCTCGCAATGTCAGCGGATGGCTCCAGAAGATGAAAGATTATCCGAAAATGGGCATTCATCGTCTGCCTAATTTTCTTGAGTACCATGCCTCACAATAAAAAGCCAATCTTTGGGTTATGGTGAGTGCCTTTGAAGGCGAAAAAGGCAATCACTGAAAGAGCTTTTGTATTAAAGTGTGACTTTGGGACGAAGAAAGATGAAAAGAAAAAAAAACTATCATGTTCCAATGGAAAACAATTAGATGGTGGGAGACGCAAGAAATGCTACAACAAAAAAAATTACAAAGTCGCGCCTTATTAATCGATCTTCACACCTTTTTTTATGCAAATGCCAAAGAATAAACCACAAGAATGCTGCTATAGTCCAATAAAATTCTAGTTCTTGGGTCAGAATATCGTCTCAGCCGGCCAATTATTGTCCGGCGCCAGACTTTTATCATCCACTTTAACAACACCTCAAATCACACTTTCTTGCCGTCTGAACCTGAACCTTTTTTCCACGCTGGATCGTCGCTCTCCAAAGTACAATTTTATGCAACTTTCGTGCGTCATCATCTCTCCAAAAAGAGAATTTTTGCAGCTCCCTAAGAAGCGAAGAGAATGAAGAATTTGCCAGGACATGGGTTTTTTTTTGGTCCAGAGGAGAAAAAGAAATCCGGCACGTGTATAAAAGCGTGAATAAACCATCAATAAATTTGTGCGATCTAAAAATAAACTTCGTTGTATGACCAAAATTGGCCAAGATGAAGATTCCATCGTCTTCTTCATTTCTTCTTCCATATACCCAACCATTATCTTTTATTTTCATTTACAACATGATTCGTCTCTGACAAAAGCCTTCTCTTTGCCATTAAAAGCCTGGCAAGCCATTCTTGTTATTCTCCTCCAGGCCGCGGGATCTGGATTCTGGGGAAAACACAAAATGGTATTTTTGGCCATGTCACTTTGTAAGATCAACTGACAAGATAAAAGTGTTCAGAATTTCAGGTGAATTTGCCCGAGAGGAAAGTGAAGGCATGGTTTATTTTTATCAAGGAAGCTGAAACACTTGCTCAAAATGCATTTTTACGTTGCTGATCTTTCAACAATCGATCATTGGAAATTCCTATCAGGAAATGCTCATAAAATATACCCATAAAACTTCCCGCTTATCACACTCAAATGCTATCGATCATGAGATGAGTCAGATTGTTTTGTTCCAATGAGAACGGACAGATCTTTAAGGAAATTATTGCAACTGCTAATTAATTGTTTAAACAATTCAATATGGTCATTCAAAAAAAAGACAGCCGTTGAAAAAGAAGATCCGCTTAACTCATTTTATCCCAGAAGTATCGTATTGCATCAAGCTAAGTGATGTTAAAATATATTGAAGTCTGGATTTATACACAGATTAAATTTTTCTGTGAATAAATTAAATTAAAAAATATATATAATATTAAATTAAACAAAAGAAATTCAAACAAGGTCGCAGAATTTTGTAAAAGGATAGAAAATTGCTCTATGATGCAAGTGCCTCGAGTTCGAATCCGTTTAAGCTACCCAAGATTCCGAAATTAAAGATAATCAAATTGCATGCAATGAACTTTCAGATAGCCTAGTTTCATTATGGGATGCTGTGCCAGGATTATTTATTATTCATTTGAGATCAGCAAGGTCTAAAGAGATCGAATTTAAAACGAAAGCTTTTAGAATATATTTATATGTTCACTCAATTCAATTAAATTTTATTGTTACTTGCGTGATGAAATGAAAGTAAGTTAATCTTTAATTTTAAAGTTGAAAAATTATCCGAACAGTTTTTATATCTTTGGTTTTTGCAAATATAATTATAAAACTTCAATGCGACAGCAACATTATCTTTTAAGGCTGGAATAAATAATTATTTGTACAATCTCAATAATTTGTTCTCCTAGCTTTTTATTTATTTTTTATTGTTTTTTTTAAGGCCTCCGAAAATCATGTACAAACGTCTGAATATTTAAGTTCTTTTAATGAAAATTTCATTTGCTTAAGAGTTTGAATTTTTTTATTGCATTCAAATAAAACTTGGAGAAAATATGCTGTGTTCTGTCAATATGTTCCTAACCGTAACTCCTTACTTGGGGTCTCAGTACGAAAAAAGGGAACGGAATGTCGAAAAATATCAGAAATATATAAATGAATCATAAAAGACCTTTTTCAAAGTGCAGGTCATTTTAGCGTTTTTTGTTGTTGGACGTTAAATTCTCGTATCATTCTAAATAGGGGA
Organism: Phlebotomus papatasi; assembly: GCF_024763615.1. Classification (NCBI taxonomy): domain Eukaryota; kingdom Metazoa; phylum Arthropoda; class Insecta; order Diptera; family Psychodidae; genus Phlebotomus; species Phlebotomus papatasi. The sequence goes on from NC_077223.1 coordinate 74,474,588, forward strand.
AACTGGGGCACCACCAAACACGGGGTACCATCAAACACTAATTTTTATTTCTAAACTATTTCGACTATCTCGACCATTTCTTCAGTGGACAAGTATCCCTATAGGGGAAAGTGGTCTGCCTTTGAATGCGGCAGCCTTTGAATATTGTAATTTTTTCACTTTTCTTTAAAGCATAAATTCTTTTCTATTAACTATTAGATAGCTATTCATAATCCTCACAAGTCATCAAAAAATGCAGACCCTAGTTCTTATTTTCTAGGTGCTAGGGCAAAAAAACGAATCTGAGCTCTAAACTGTAATTTTGATGTTCCACAATTCATGTGTTTTTTCAAAATTAAAATAATTTTTCGAACAAATCTTCTATTGTGAGTCATAGAAGGTTATTCTTGGATGGTATTTCTCCAAATACATTTTGATTCAGATGAGACAAGTTTTGTGAGTGATAAAAGTTTGCAAATATTGCTCTGCGGCAGCCTTTGAATCTTAATGTTGTGTGCCTTTGAATCCTCTCCTTCCATACATTGAAACATCTGACAGCTTCCTGTCCGGGAGCAGAATAGAACTCCTACTTTTGTCTGACGAATGTCATACAAATATTTATAAAATGCTATCTTGGTCCGGCCGAGATGTTTCAAACTGACAATTGTCAACTTCAATGGCGTTTTATTACAAATTTTCAAGTGAAAAACAGTGATTCAGAAAAATGTAAAAAATGTTGTTGTATAATGACTTTTGTCTACAGTGGTGGTTTTATTGAGTGCATTAGGGTTCATGCTAATCAATTATGGGCCGTTTAATGTTACAGCCCTAATATTCTCAGTGAAAAATTAAGATTCAAAGGCTGCCCAAACACATTCAAAGGCAGACCAAGGCTGCCTTTGAATATATCGACATAACATTTTTAAGTTCCTCACCAGGAAAAACTGAGGACTTGCGAGTCCTGAATGGGGTAAGCATAGAAGCTTAATGAACAAGAGAATATTTTGGTGTAGTGAAAAGTAAAACTCATGTTGTAGTTTACTCTGAAAAAAATCTCAAATTTTGAACATCATTTTTCGTTCAAAGGCAGACCACTTTCCCCTAGTGACTATAAATTTAGGAAAATTTTGTACTTTTTTCACAAACATTGTTCGTTAAATGATCATTTCACGAACATTTTTTGTACTTTTATAAACGTTTGTTCGTAAATGTTCGTAAACACACAAAAATAATGTTCGTAAAATTTTGTTATTTGTTCGTATTTGTTCGTAAATTTTTGCCAGACAAACAAAAATTTACGAACAAATGACAAAATTTTACTAACATTTTTTGTGTGTTTACGAATATTTACGAACATTTACGAACAAATGTTTGTAAAAGTACAAAAAATGTTTGTGAAATGTTCATTTTACGAACAATGTGAAAAATTACAAAATTTTACGAACTTGTTTGTGGGTTATACAATTCACGAGCACCAAGGAAGGGATTTTCCATCGTTTTCATCCCGGAGGTTGGAATCGATGCTAAGACGGCGATGGTCGCATGGGGGGTGGGAAAAAAACAGAGATGACAATAAAATTCAATTCAATTCAATTTCGTAAGTCCTCCATAGGATTTCAGAAACATTTACGAACAATTTTACAAAATATTTTCTTGCTGTGACAAATATTTTTTGACTTGCGCACTTTCTCTAAATATTAATCTTGCTGAAATTTTTTTAATTATTTAGTAATTGTAGCGATAATTTCGCTCTTCCATTTGATCTTTGAGTTCTTTGAGAATTATTCTCATATTGGAGGAAAAAGTTAGTCCATAATTGAATTGCTAAAGAGTGTCACATTTGAGTAGGGAAAAGTAGGTTACTTTTGAATTAGGGCACCTTTAAAATAAGGGTTTTTCTTCCATTTTTAATTGAATTAGTCATAAAAATAGAAAACAATATTCTATTTTTAAGGTGCTCCAATTCAAAGTTGCATCACTTTCTCCTAAGTATGTGTTTTTAAGATTATTTTATTAATTTCTGTCGAATTTTTATTAGGGTAATGATAAGTAGGGGAAACTGGAGCATCACCAAACACGGGATAGCACCAAACACTGCGATTTTTAATCGGATATTCAACTTGAGAAGACAAGAATTATAGAAATTTTTAGGCATTCTAGGGATGCTTGTCCACTGAAGAAATGGTCGAGATGGTCCAAGTAGTTTAGAAATAAAAATTAGTGTTTGGTACTACCCCGTGTTTGGTGGTGCCCCAGTTTCCCCTACAATGATTAAACTAGATTATAGGAGCTATGAAAAGTTCTTTGAGTGAATATAATGGCGAAATATTGAAAATTACTATAGAAAAAGGGATAGTAAGGTGTACCAGTCTTTAAGAATTACTCGAACTTGAGACTTAGTTGCTTTATATAGGGTGAAAGGAACGTCTGTTCGACAGGGAACCCCTATTGACACTCTCATCAAAATATTGAAATTTATTTAATATAAATTGTTTATATCTAGTGAAATTCATGTAATCTGACCTGCTTTCCTTTAACCTACCCTTTTCTAGAACTGTTCTGCGAATTTAAGAAGGTTTTAAAAAGGTTTAAGCAATTTCAATTGTCGACGTGGAGAAATTTCAAGATTCTTATGAAAAAGTGTAAGAAAGAAGCTTTTACAAAAATAATTTTTTTCTATTTTTTTTAAATAAAATGAACGTATATCTGTTGCATAACAGTCAAAAAATAACTAAATTTTAATTTAATACACAATTTGCATCAATTTATTTTAATTAAAATGAATTTAATTATAGTGTCAATAAACCGAGACAAAATCGTCGATTTCAACGTCTATTGACAGGTACAGATTGCCGACTTTTGTATTAGCTTGATAGATGAAGAAGAATAAGAAGAATGAATAAAAGTAAACAAAGTTGCTGCATTTTTGTGAAAGAAATAGTGAAATTACTAACAAGTTAAGTGTTTGTGCGCAAAAAAGACTAAGAATGTTTGTTGGTGAGTTGCCACTGGTGATATTTTTATAGTAGAACTTCCTTCAGCTCTAGCACTGCAGAAATCTAATGCGTGACAAAAATTTCGACTGCACCAGAGATGCCCCAATGGAAAGAGTATTGTCTATAAGCTGTTGAGAGAGAATTCTTAAGGAGAGTGTCAAGTTTTATAAATCTAAAAGCTGCCCATTGCATCCTGTAAGGAATACAATGTAAGATTATGAGGCTAGAGAAGTTTATCATCACGAGAATGGCTGCTGTGAAGGGACATAAGATTTACAGAAATCTCTGTGAGGAAGAGTTTCTTACGGAAGGACGGGGCATTCTGGATGGAGATTTAATAGATTCCCTGGTTGGCAGTCCCCCAGATGGAGTCATCCAGTGCAATAAGGAAGTTTTCAGCCAAAATCTCAATCAAAGGTGTAAAGAAAAAGTGTCCAATAGGTGTTCAAATTTCGTGTGTCAATAGATACCGAAAGTGTCAATAGATATGGCATTTAGTCATGATCTTAAAAAATACAGTTTTTTTTAGTTTTTCAAACATTTTGAGAAAAGTGAATGATACTGAACGGTAGTCAAATTAATAAGTTGATATAAGTTAATATTTAAACACAAAAAAAATTAATACAATAGAAGATATCAGTCAGGAAAGTTACGAAAGTTCTTAAAGTGTCAATAGACGTTCCTTTGACCCTACCCCAAAAAATACTTTTGCATAATTTACCGTTTACCGGTTCACAACCGATTTGAACCGATTTATAAATCACTTAAAACATTGCCCAAAATATCTTTGGACTAATATAATTGATTTTATTATTAAGATTAGTTATCGGTTATGAACCGGTTTATTATCAGTTCAGAACCGATTGGAACCGGTTCAGTTTTATCGGAAATTCCAAGACCAGGTTTGTGACCCAACCCTACATATCCTCTATTTTAAGGATTAGAAAAATCGGAGAAAATGAATCCTTCCCGTTTTGAAATTGCTATAGTATTTTAATAAATTCAAGTTTTTGAGCAAACATCGCTCATTTAAATAGACTAACGGCTACACTTGCACATTAAAATTTTAATGTAATTCACATTAATTGTCGCTTGTGAGCGTCCAAATATGTTATTTGTGTGTTTGAGTCACTTAATATTTGGGGTTTTTCTATTTATTGATAAAGAAGTGGTCTTGGCCTGCAAAAATAAGTTTAAACTTAACAAAAGAATAAATATTTTTCACATTAAAAAATTAAAGAGAAAATCGCATTAATTTTTCGCATTAATGCTATAAATCAATTTATATCAAATTTTGCGGGCCAAGTCTACCTTTTTATCAACAAATAGATCAAATTTTGAATATAAAATGATTCAAACACACAAATTACATATTTGGACTCTCACCAGCGACAATTAATGTGAATCATATTAAAATTTTAATGTGCAAGTGTGATAACACAGTAAGAAATAAAATTATTCAATAAATTACATTTTATAATAGGTGTAATTTATTTATTTTAGTAAATTTTGCAATACTTTAATAATATGTTTTCTTCTATTACTGATCATGATACTATTTAAATCATTTCTAAGAATAAAACGAGACATTTAAAAATTAGGAATTTACCACTTAGCTTTAAGCTCTTAAATGCAAATTAACACATATTTATCACAATGCTTTAAAATGAATCAGACACCGAATTTCCAAGAAATATGAAATAACAAATTGTTCGTCTATGAGACATGATATTTGGAGATGAAAAATATTTTTAAAAAATTATCTAATAATTTTAAAAATCTCATAATCCGATCTCATAATCAAATAAATTTACCAATTTATTCGAATTGCTATCTAACAAATCTTCAAAGAGTGTTTCTTGACCTATGGGAATTTATGCATGTCTAAATTGCCTCTACAAGATCATTTAGTGCTCGTAAATAACAATAGTATCACCCACAGACAAAAAAAAATTCCTCCATATCGAATATAGTCCATGTTTTTATACAGAGTGGAGAAGGAAAAAAATGTTGTTGTGGTTCTCAAAACAAACCAACAATTTATGATCATCCAGAGTATCTTATTAAAAAACTTCTTCAGTGATCCTTGGGTTCGAAAATGCAAAACACCATTGCTAATGATTTGGCGGGGGAATTATGCAAATTTACGTGCGTCACCCCTGCGCAATTTCTTCGCATGCGAAAGCCAAAAGAGCTTTTGGTCAATTAAGGAACCGCTTTGAGGTGATCTTAGAACATTTCAAATCCAAAGCCAAAAGTGTTGTTTACTAAAACTTTCTCGCGTGATGATTGGCCGTATTTCATGGGTTTCATCTTTTTTTTTTCTTGGCTTATCAAAGAGGAATGTATTCTACGCAAAGGTTGCGTCCAAAACTCGTGTTGATCACATTTTATTGCTGTGATTTTTCTGTTTTTTTTTTTATAGCCAAGAAAATATTTGCTGGAAGATGCTGAGGAGCAAAAAAAATCCGGTTTCACACTGAGATGTTGTCGCCAGCGACCTTATGAGGTCGCATATTCCAACCTGCGAAAAGGTCACCAAGGACGTTCAAAATCTTTTCACTCGATCTTCCTCTTTGTGATCATCTCGCCAAAATACCAAATGGTCTTTCTCCCCACGTCACAAAGCACTTAATTGCTCAATTTTTGATTTTTCCAACCAGTTCTACAAGCGCGGAATATCTCACAATTTGATGCTTTTTATATTCATCTTCGGATTTCGCCTTCTACCGTGTCGTAAATTATCGAATTAGTGCATTGATTTAAGAATTCCTCAGAGTTCCGCATTGATGGGTGATGAAAATAGCAAAAATGCGTGAGCAAAAAGACCCATTTACCTGGTCGGATTGTAGAAAAAAATTATGAAGATATTATACTGATTTTTAATAATATTGACAAAATCGCACAATTCCTTTTAAAAACTTTTTTGGAATTTTTTTTGGAAAAATCGCTGAATGAAAATTTTTCGCTACAGTTTACTTATGGCCTGTTTTTGTTAAGTGTGATATTAAAAGCTCTTGTAATTTCGTTTTACGCTCACGGATAAATTTGTATAGAAACAATTTGAAAAATTAAAAGTAAAAAGTTAGGAGAAATTTTGAAAAAAAAATCAATAGAATATTTCTTATATACATAGAAATCATAGAACATTCACGTATTTCACAAGGTTTGTTAGAAAAAATTAATTAAGCCCTATTACAGAATAAATTTGTAGAGCTACAAACTTTGGAGGTTTTATAACAAATTAATATTAGACATATTTATTTGTATTATAAAATTCATAAAATTTATAAAATTATTTAATTAATTTTCTATCGAATTGTCATGCTTGAATTCAAGAAACATTCGTCAATCATTTCTTCTCTATTTCTGTGATGAGAATGAAGGAAAGGTAAATTTATTATAAATTTATAAGAATTTTGTAAAATCAATTGCCTAAAAAGATCATTTTTACAATACGAGAGTTACTAGGGGAAGTGTGCCAAATTTCGGCCAGCTTCTAATTTTGGCCACTTTGAGCGTAATTTCGGCCATGGAAATAAATTAATTAAAATTATGTATGTTATCTTCGAATAGTCAATTAATTCATTTTGCTTTTAAATATTTATTCATTTTTGGATGTATTAACACAAAGATCGTTAAATTTTTGAATTTAAATTGCGTTTTAAAATCTCAGTGTGGTGACAGATTAATTGTGTTTCTAGTAGTCTTACGATTTGTGGTGAAGTGCAAAAGATTTTCCTTCGGTCTTTTTCATGAAAATTGATTAGTTTTCATTAATGATTGTTTCTGTTTATGTTAATAATGAATCAATCTTTAAATTTCGGGTAAAATTTCCTAGCTGGATCCTGTATTTCGCGTAAAAAAGTAGATTACTTTGTGAGCGTCTCTCCGGTGAGGTAGAGTTGCCTATTCCGGCAACATCTTTTGCTTTTCTAAATTTCTTATTCAATTTCTGAGTTCTACAATGTCCAGAGAAAAAACCATCGCTTCTATGAAAAAGATTATGTGGAAAGTCCTTGGAAGAGTTCAGGAAGGGCAAATTGCTACGGGAATCTGTGCGTAAATTTGAAATGCTACTCTTCAGGTCTCCAGGACAAATTACACGGAAGATCTCAGGGCTTGTGGGTCATATAAACGTATTAAACTAAATAATAAACTCGTTCCATTTGACGTTTTGAAATTTTCTATCCGTTGCGTCACAAAAGGTGGTCAGAAAAAAGGTTACCGGTATTTCACTCAAAGTGTCCGGAATACTATCCAAAGCAATGTCCATATTATTAATTTTTCAATATTTTTAGGAGGTGATTTAAAGAAAACAAAGATGACAAACTAGTTTTCAAGGTTCCACACAACCTTCCCGAAAAGGAAGTAACAAAAAATATCAATATGAATTAAAAATATTGCATTTCAAGACTTCAGTGCTTATATGCAACTATGCCGAAATTTGGCACACTTACCCTAATGGTATATTTTTTCTAACGTTATGATTTTTTATTTTATAACAAAATGTTTGTGATGGGATGCCTTCAGAAAACTGAACCTGTTTTGTAATTATTAAATCTCTAATCGCTAATAAGAGTAACTGAAAAATTGCGTATGTAAAGATCTTGAATTTATTTTAATCTACTAGACTTTACATCGAAGATTAGTTCTATTACAAATGTATCTCTAAAATACAAACCGTCTGATAAACCTTTTTCTCTGATTTAACTATGTTTTATTTCTTATTTTTATTGTTTTTTTTTATTTCTTTTCAAATTATCTATTCTTAAATTATCCATCCTTCAACGTTTCATATAAATTATCGATTTTGATTACCTTGTAATACGAATTAGAAGGATAATTTTCTATATAATTTTACTTGTTATAAAAAATTTTGTTCCGTTGCCCCTATCGCTTTAAAACGTAGCAATGTTACTCGTTTTAGTCGTTTTCTTCCTCGAAGTACTTTCTTTATGCGTTCTAATCCTACGAGTTAACAATCTGATAATTTTATATAAATAGGTAATTACTGATCTGAAATTTACTAAAATTGACCCCAAGCTTCGTAATGACAATTTTTTAGGTTTCTGAATAAATGTGACTCCGCAATAAATTTTAAAAACTGGGTACTTTTCCTTAGCTTTTAAAATATGGGTGCGACAAGTAACTTTAGAACTGCTCCAACCCCTAAATTTCCACATCCATGAGAAAAGTAATTTTTTAATTTGCGTTAAATATCTTTTTCTTATTCTCATATTTAAATTTAATTTTTCATAACCAGTTCAGAAAGGTATAATTTCTTAATTCAATATTTGATTTATTTATTCCTTTAATTGATTTATTTACTCCCTTTCATATGAATTTCTTAATTTAAAATTAAAAGTAAAATTAAAAATTAAAAATAAAGTTTTAGATATACATATAAACTTCCAATGCTTTGTATACTTTAATTAATTATTAGGTAATGCATGTATGAAGGCTTTTCTAACGTTAATTTTCCGCAATCGGTTAATTGATTTAAGAGGATACCTATGAAATAAATCACAATAAATTATCATCTTTTTTTTATTTATCTATTAAACTTAGTACAATCAGAAGATTTGGAACTATGGGAAGTTTTTGAAAAATAAAGTACGACGACATATTCGACAGAACAACCGATATCTAAAAGAATACCGAAACATTTAAAATCAATTATTCCTGTGTTCAAAACAAATTAAGAAATTAGTTTGAGCTAATAAATAAATTGCGTTAAATAAGCCAAATTCCTTCTGAAAATTGGAATTCGTCGCAGTAAAACCAGGTATCCCATAAATAATTGGATTCTCACCAATTTAGTTTTGGTGGATTTGTGCGATGAAAATTGCAAAAATTGGCATGTGGAGCGACAGTGTCATCGTAAACCCACTCGCAGTTATTATTCTTACATCCAGAGAATGGCATGGAATTCTTGGAGAATCGTACCAAAAAGAATGTCTCATCTCTTTCTATCCGGGTTTGGGCGCCAGACACTCGAGACTCTTTAATTTCTTGCGGAATCTCCCAAATGATCACAGCGATATAGCACTCAAAGTATGTGGTTGACCTCTTGGAGAATTCCGTATGAATTATTTAAAATAACAAGCTATTTCATTAGTATACATTATTTTAGGTGTAGTGTTAGGAGATCACAGAAGAAACGGAAAAGATTCCACTAATTTGATTATCATGCTTTTCTTCTCCGTGCACCTCGTGGATTTTTTCTGTGCAAGAATTCAAAAAATAAAACAATTTTTTTTATCAAGAAAGCTTCAGAAATTTCACCGAGGAAAAATTCCATAATATCCTTCAGAACAAATTAATGTGTTGGAATAAAAGATCTTAATATTTGTTTAAAATTTCTAGAAAAAATATTTCCAAATTAATGATTAAATGTAATTCTTTTTCTTAGTAAAAGAGTGAAAGAATAAAAAATCATAAAGAAAACAATGTTCTTATAAGAACACAATGTTTTATTTTCTAAAGGGATATAAAGATCACACATAATATTTTTAGGCAGTCGAACAAATATTTTAGCCTAACTATTTCACCATTTTCTAAAATATGTTTTTTAAAACAAAAGTAAAACAAAACAAAGACCAGTACCTTACTAATATTCTCCTAGTAAAATATTTTTTTTAGTTTAGGGCAACTTTATGGCTTCAAAAAATATATTAGAATTTATATTTTAAGTCTTCAAACTAATTTGCGTATCGCACAGCGACAATATCAATCCTGTTTTGAGGATTATTTTCAATTATAACATAATTTAACCCTTTAAGGACGAGAAGGTCAAAAATCGAGGGTCAGAAAAATCATTTTTTGTAACTTTAGAGCAAAATACAGTTTTAGAAGGCCGTAGGAAAAATTTCATTTTTAGGTCACGGGTGACCCAATCGTCCTTAAAGGGTTAAATAGTGAATTTTATATACTTCCCTAATCCGGTTTAAATCAGAGTTCAATTTACAATCGAATTTTCTTTTGATGGCCAATTTTGAATCGAATTTTGGGTTAATTAATGGCAATCAAGAGCATCAGGTTTTATCACTAAATATTTGAAATCGGTGTACAAGATTTATCAAAAACTAATAAATTGATAAAAGACTTCCCAGAAAGGCTATGCAAGCCATTGTAAGGAGGCGTCGACCTCGAGGCAGACCTAGGACAAGATGGTTGAATCAAATTCAGAATCTTTTCATAATAGAATTGAAAATTAACACAAAAAGGACACATTTACGCGAAATTTGCTAAATTCAAATGGTGTACAGGATTTTTGGTTCTAAAAGACTCAAGTGAAATGCTGTGGGCAAGGATATACATAAGGTCCCGAAGCGAATAATACACATTTTTGTTGAAAATCTGTATTGAAAGCACCCCAACTGAAAAATTTCTGATATAATGTGATAAGTTTGGAGGGGTTTAGTTTAGAGAATAATTTCCGATAGCGACACTTCACTTTCAATAGGCTTACCTTTAATTAATTGCACCTATTCTAATTTTTTCACCACACATAATTTTAATTACGAACAATTAAATTTAATTACGAACAATTTTGCTCGCAAGACTACCTCATTGAGTGCTAAAAATTAAGGCGTTTTTTTTTGTTCGATTCACCTTTTTTTTTCAAAAAATTGGATTGACAGTTTGGAAAGTTCTGACTTTTAAGATAGAAAGGGGTGATAAGGCGTCCCATTTTTATAGTTTCATATGATCTGATTTTTATTCGAAAATTATTTTTTTCTGTATGTTAGGGGAAGTGGAGCACCTTTGAAAGTGGGGTACCTTTGAAATTGATATTTATACCTATTTTAAAATAAAATTGAGCCTTATGCCCAACGCACAATGACTTTTGTTTAGTAAACATGTTTTTGACATTTCAATGAAAGTGAGTGAGATCTAGATCTAGTCATCTCGCTCATTCTTATGGGAAATTTTGAAAACATGTTTACAAACAAAAGTTATTGTGCTCAGGTCATTATTGTGATATAATTTAGCTGCATAAACAGATTGAGAAGCTAAATTACATTATGATATGGCTCAGTTCCACTTAAACATAGGAGAAAAATCCCAATTTCAAAGGTACCCTACTTTCAAAAGTGCTCCACTTCCCCCTATATGTTGTGTTTTTATGAATTACAGTGCTGTCTCGCTATATGCACAGTTTGGGTACTTTTTTTTTGACAGTTCTCTCTCTGAATATGCACAACTTTTTTTGAAATTCCCAACGGTTTTTTTCTTTCTTTTAATAAATTATCATTTTTTTATTGTTCTAGAATTTCCCATGTTATTTTAAATATAATATGAAACAGAAAAAATAAAATTAAGAAAATTAAAAACAAGAAAAATTAGTTACGAAGAAAATAATTTTATTTATTACTTTGTCAAAATGTAAACAAATTGATTTTGAATGCAACCGACACAAAAGCTGTGCATATAGAGAGTGTGCATATAGAGAGACATCACTGTTCTTCTTAGCAACTTTTACAATCTTTTATGTGATTTCTAATTACTGTTCACATAGAATAGATTGTGAATCGATAAACGTTAAATGCGAAAGTTATTTAGAGGTTGACGCTTTGCCACCCCTTCAAACTTTTCGAGACCGCAGCATATGCGGCAAACTAATTTCACGACTTTTTGGTCAAAAATATCTCAGCTCAAGATTTAATTGAGGTTCTACAAAAGTACCCTAGATTTAGACATCCTTTTAGTCTGTAATCACCCACAAGAATTGGATTTTCATTGGTTATACATATAAAAAATATTGTTTTTTTTTTTTTCAAAATATCCATACTTTCTATTGGACATCCAGAGTCCCACAAAATCAAGATAATCAAGAAAAAATAGGTAGCAAAACGTCCCAAGCTTTTCAAGCCGCTCGAAATCACAAAAACTACCTCTTTCTAAATATTCTTTTTATTTTTAGAGGTCCATCTGGAAGATGATTAGGGGAGACCGGGGTACTTTTAGCCAGCAAATGAGGCTTTTTTTTCGCGCATGATTTGTGAAGAAATGATAAGGTTTGTCTAATATTTTTATGTTTCAAGGATTAGGATATTTGTTGTATGAAACCGTGTAGTTCAAAGCTCTAAAATCCTTGACTTTTCAAGAGAGGATAATGAAAAAAGTATGACAGATTGGCTGCACGTGCCCCGGCCTAAATAGATATAGGGTAAGTGTGCCAAATTTCGGCATAGTTGCATATAAGCACCGAAGTCCTAAGTTTGAAATGCAATAATTTTAATTCATATTGATATTTTTTGTTTACTTCCTTTTCGGGAAGGTTGTGTGGAACCTTGAAAACTAGTTTATCACCTTTGTTTTCTTTAAATCACTTTCTAAAATATTGAAAAATTAATAATAATATGGACATTGCTTAGGGTAGTATTCCGGCGACTTTGAGTGAAACACCGGTCACCTTTTTTCTGACCACCTTTTGTGACGCAACGGACAGAAAATTTCAAAACGTCAAGCGGAACGAGTTTAATATTTAGTTTAATACGTTTATATGACCCACAAGCCCTGAGATCTTCCGTGTAATTTGTCCTGGAGACCTGAAGAGTAGCATCTCAAATTTACGCACAGATGCCCGTAGCAATTTGCCCTTTCTGAACTCTTCCAAGGCCTTTTCCACATCATCTTTTTCATAGAAGCGATGGTTTTTTCTCTGGACATTGTAGAACTCAGAAATTGAAAAAAAACACATAAAATGAATAGGAAATTTAGGAAAGCAAAAGCTGTTGCCGGAATAGGCAATACTACCTCACCGGAGAGACGCTCACAAAGCATATACTTTTTTACGCGAAATACAGGATCCAGCTGGGAAATTTCACCCGAAATTTAAAGATTGATTCACTATTAACATAAACAGAAACAATCTTTAATGAAAACTAATCAATTTTCATGAAAAACACCGAAGGAAAATCTTTTGCACTTCACCACAAATCGCAAGACTGCTAGAAACACAATCGATCTGTTACATTTTTTGTAAGGCTCTTTCCACACTGAGTTTTTACAACGCAATTTAAATTCAAATTATATCTAAAATTTAACGGTCTTTGTGTTAATACATCCAAAAATGAATAAATATTTAAAAGCAAAATGAATTCATTGACAATTCGAAGATTACATACATAATTTTAATTAATTTTTTACCATGGCCGAAATTACACTCAAAGTGGCCGAAATTAGAAGCTGGCCGAAATTTGGCACACTTCCCCTATGTTACAGATGTAGAAATAATATTATTGTAAAAAATATGTACCAATTTGTTCCTGACAGTGCTAACAAAATAGCCGATTGCAACAAATTCTGTTCCAAATTTCAGGAACAAATTTGTATAAAACGAAATCAACTCAAATTTGTAGACATTCCACCGTATCAAAACAGTTCCAAATTGTAACTATATTTCATAGCAAAACTGTAAAGAAAACTTTTTGGAACAAACAAACATCTTCTCTAGGTAAAAATTAATTCCAAAAGGAAAACTTGTTCCAATATTTTCGTCAGTGTCAAAAAGTTTTTACCATGTAGTTTGATAGTTTTCATGGTAATTTCTTTGGTTGGAGTGATTGCGTTTTTGTTACGTTAGTTCTCTAGAGAATGTTGACTTGTAGCGGGGGGGGGGGGTCATCGAAGATGGAAAGTCAATATCTCTTACTGATTAGGAGGCACATAAAAAAAGTTTAAAAAAATATATAAATAATATAAAATATTTAATTTAATTATAAAATATTTAAAACATTGTAAGGTAAAGTACCCTCTAGTCGGCCGGTTTCTCAACTCAGCCAGTTGAATTATTTAACCAATTTTTTAACGTTTTATAGTCAACTTCTATGAAATTTTCACTGATTTACGTTATATATAATATAATACACCTTATAATGTTAAATCGGCAAGACCATATTATAACAAATCTAAGTAAATTGAAAAAATAGTCGCACTGGCCGAGTTGAGAAACCGATCGACTACAGGGTACTTTACCTTAATCTCTCTGCATTATCTGATTTGCTCAAGCTTTTAATGTGTAAAGGCGTCTACACATTGGGAGCAATTTTCGTCAAAAATTGCGTTTTTGACAGAAATTTGACGTTTCCCCCTACGCTGCAGGGAATTTCCTTCAAAAAAGCAATTTTTGACGAAAATTGCTCCCAATGTGTAGAGACCATAAAGCTATGTGCAATCAAAAAAAGCAATGGACTAAAGTAATTTATGAAATCAATAAGTTTTTAAATGGATATTTTTTAACAACAAATATTAAAACAATCAATTATTTAGGAAATAATTTTTAATATTTCAATATTACAATTGATATATTTCATGTGTAATAAAAAATTCATTAGTATTCCTTCCCTATTAAAATGTTTCTCGTGGTAGTTTTTTTTCTTCCATTATTATCTCCCCAATGTTCGTTTAGATAAATGAGCAATTGTTTAGTCTCAAGAATTATTTTCGTAGGTATTTTTTTTTTATACAAATCTTCATTGCTTGACTGTTTCATCATTGAACACCTACAATTGAAGCCGAAAAAAATATCTACTTTGCCTACACATTTAATATGTTTATATCCCAACCTCTCATCTTGTATATCATTAATAAAATGTTAACTTTTTAATATTTTTTTTATACATGTTCATTTTCACATAATGGGAAAAAAACAGAGGGGTGTTATTGCATTTTTCAATAAGTGGTTTTTTTTCTGGTTATAAATAATTCTGTTTGCCATTTTTTTTTAAATTGTGTACAAAACACATTTATCTCATTCATAAGAAATATACGATTTTTTTTCCTTTACTTCACGTTATGGCAACTATTATATACAAATTGATTAACAATAAATATTAGTGTTCTTGTTTTCTATAAAGATTACAATGTAAGAAACTTTATACACTTTTCAACTTTATTCTTGTTCAAGAAAACAGAAGAAGAAGAACAAATAAAACATCTTCGAAGTTTAAATATTGGAATTCACTTGAAATTGAATACACAAAATATTTTTAATTTTTTTGTTTTTTTGTTTTTCAAGAGGAATCAACTACAATAAATAAAGTTTTAGTTATTAAAGAAATATACATTTTACTTAATTCTTTATTCCCCTTTCACAGATTTTTTGTTTTAAATTTATTAATATAAAAAACGCACTTTGTGTATTGCAAATCGAAGAATTGACTCATTTAAGTTACTTTTATCTTTCTATATTCACCCAGCAAAAAAAACTATATAAAGTTACTATGTCAACGTAATAATAGGATATTTTGATTTCATTGGTTGTAAATATTATTAATTAAAAAATAGAAAGGCACTAGATAATGTTAGTGATGTGTTTTTCGAGATGATAAATCCTTCGTATTTCACAGTAATCTCATCGAACAAGAAAAGTTTTTTTTTTGTTTGTTTTCTGTATATCCTTTTTTGTAAATAATTTATACAATTATGCTATTAATCTAAAGAGGAGAATATTCCATCATCCATCTCGATTATTATCATTTTGTTAAATATACAATGGTTATTGCATCTAAAAAAATTGGTCCAATAAAAATAATTCAATGATTTTTCACTTTTTTTTTCTATATAATACAATAACTTTTTCATCTTAAAGAATATTATATATATATATATATATTGCAAGAGAGGGTTTCTTGTCTCCGAAAGAAAAAAACACAAAATTTCTTCTCCTAACACTGACCGTAAACTATTTTCTTCACCTATCAAAAATACTACGCAGCGAGGATATTAACCAATAAAATATTTTTTTTTTATATCTCTCTCCTCTCTTCAATGATTGTTATTTCGCTCAAGGCTTTATTGAGCATCACTTGGAATTAATATGAGAACGTTTTCGGGGGAGAATTTAAAAAGGACTTTTTTTTTTAAAGATTTTACTATTGCTCACCGTAAGCAGCACCTTTTGTTGTAGGGCCCTCCTTCCACCAATCTCCCAGAGAAAATCTCTCACTAATTGACACTCTTTTTGAGTGTTGACGTGAGAATTTTCTCTTGAGCCTTCTCCTGATCCTCCTTGAAGAATATTTTCGTTATCACAATATCACCTGTGCTGAGCGTCTGACAAGCCTCATCCTGCTTCGCCACCAACTTCTGACGGCTCCCCAGGCTATTTACACCACGACCTGATACCTTATCGTGGTGACATGAACATTGGCAGCACTTTCCAGAGCTGCAAAGCAACAAAAAAAAAACAACATCAGAGAAGCAAATAGAAGGAAATAGTAATCATTAAGAAGATAAGATTACATTGCAAACACATTAGGAAAAGTAAATATATTGAGTGTCAAAATGCCAATAAAGGAAAATATTTCCATTCAATTTTTCAAGCTAAAAAATGTAATTTGAATCTCATTATTGGCTGATGGAAAAATTGCAGAAATTTTCAATTACTATCAAAAAAAAAATATTTTGGAAAATCAATAATTTAGCAATAGGGGAGGATGAGATAATTTTGCGCATGAATTTCAAATTTGACTTTCAGAATATTATAGAAAGGACGAAAGCAGTAAAACTTTTATTTTTGATGTTAATAATAAGAAATTAGGTATAATTCTCAAGTACTTCTAGCCATAAAAAAGTAGGGATATGTTATGTACCAAATAAGGTACAATAATCCTCAAAAGGATTCTTGTAGTTTCAGTAATAAATCAATGAAATGCTAATATAGCTATTTTGTCAAAAAACGGCTCTGTGAAAAAGTTATCTGAAGATGCAATTCCAAAATTGATTTCAGAGTAGCAAATTTCCCAAATCCAATCTACATTTATCTGGCTAGAATAATCCACTTCGATTTTGTTCATTATTTTTATTAAAATACTTTTTTTCGCTAGTAATCTTCGTAAGAACGCATGATTTATGTTATAAAATTGCATTTAATGGTCTTTTTAACCCTTTAAGGACGACTGGATCACCCGTGACCCATAGAGAAAATAATTTTTCCTGACTATCTGAAGTTATTTCTTTCTAATGTTTGTACCTAATCACAAAGTAGAAAGATGTAGGAATTTAGGATATTTTTTGCAAATCTCCAGCTACTTGCTATATAAAAAATATTTAAGCTCAAAAGTGGTGAATTTTCAAATTTTCACAGTGGTGCTTGAATTTTAATATTTTTAATATTTCTAATTTTTTTTAAGCAGAAACCTCTTGGGACTAGAAATTGTAATAACTATACATAATATTTCTCAACAAAGTAAAAATTATAGTTTATTGGTATTTTCAGAAAAGCTTTATAATTTTCATGGGTCATAAATGACCCAGTCGTCCATAAAGGTAAAAAAATACCGAATGGATTTTCCAAGTTTTGAGGTCAGAATATTTCATGTTTTTGTTTATGTGTGCGCAAAATAGTCAATTATTCGTGTAATATTGTGTGATAATATCATTTAGCTGAGATTTCCCAGTGAAATACTGACTGAAGCAGGTAATATTTTGATAATTTATAAAATACTTCTACATAAATGTTGTAAATTCATAACTTTTTACTCTTGTAGATGACTTCAAAAATGGAAAAAAAAATTCAAGATCAATGACCACGAAATCATCCACATAATGCCCAGATGACAATTTTATCCTGAACGAGAGCGACAAAATATACTTGGCATAAGACGTGGATAAAGTGGACTTTGAAGTTTCATCGAGAACGCCTCAACGCCGGAAGAAATCCCGGACTCACAGCAATGTGCAACTACGCCTGAAATTCGCAGATACAACTAACATTGCACCTACCCATTACCATGAAACATGTTTTGAAGAAAACTGAGGAAAGGCGCAGGTGCACATGGTGCTATTAGAAAAAAAGGATTATAAGACCAATTGTATTTGTGAGGCATGCGACATTTATCTCTGTGTTACCAGTACTCAAAATTGTAAAAAAAAAATGAAGTAAACATTAATACATTTTTATGATAAAAATTATTATTATGATAAAGATTCTTTGAGACCAAAAATTGAATGAGATAATTTATTGATCGTTTTAATTTTTTATTCGTACTCTAAATAACTCTTTTTATTATCACAAATATATTCAAGTTATTCCTCCTACAAAAATAACAGAGCAAACGAGTAAACTAGTCGTCTGGAAAATTTTGTGCTTTTTTACCTTTATGGACGATTGGATCATATATGACCCATAGTTTTCCAGGACTTCTATAGGGATAGGAATTTTTTTTCTAACCATAAACCTGTTATTTATGCTAAAATATCGAGGAAAAATTGATTTCATTGAATTTCGCGCAGCGGAAAGCTTCTCGTCCTTAAAGGATTAAAGCTTTATTATAGAAGTATTTGGCTAAAAACTATTAATTTTTTTGGGAGTTTAAGATAAAATGGTCGAGATCTACAAGATGGTCGCCATCTTGATTTGACGTTTCTGTCCGCCATTTTGAATAACTGTCAAAACAAAAATCTCATCCGATTGAGCTGAAATTTTAGTATGTTCTAGATGATGTCAAGGCCTTTTCAGAACATATATTAAATCCGACCTAGGTCAAGCAATTGTCTGGATACAGGGGTTTCAAGTTCAAAATTTAGACATTTTCATGAATACAGAACTACAGGGAGCTTCTGTTATCAAAACTATCATAAAAAAAGACAGCGCTATCATTAGGCGATGAGATCTTACAAACAGAAACAAAATTAATGTTTTTGTTTATAAGAGCATATTATTTGAGAATCAGAAAAACCGTTTTTTTTTTCAAAGATGAAAAATTGAAATAAATAAATTAATGCACTTTTCGTTTATTTTTTTTTTTAATTATGTAAGAGTAAATAAATATAAAAAAATAAAAGCCTCAACCATTTTTAATGCTTACTGAGGCATTTCGTTTAGGTTTCTGAAGATTAAAAAATAAAAATCGCCAAAATATGAGTATTACAAAATTTTAAACTTTGAGCCTCTGTATCTAGGTTGAGACTTGATTTATACTAGAACATAGATACATTCTGAAAAGGTCTTGACATCAGCTACAACATACTAAAATTTCCGCTCAATAGGACAAGTTTCAAATTCTGAGAGTTATTCAAAATGACAGACAGAAACATCAAATCAAATGGCGACCACGTCATCTTGTAGATATCGTGCATCTTACCATTAGATGTGAAGATCTTCATTGTTGTTTATTATTAGAAATTGTTGATTTTTTAGTATTTTTTTAAAAGTGCAAAGTCGCCTGCACCTTATCCCCAGTGCAAGCCTTTTTTCTTGATTTTTTTTAACATAGTAAAATTTTATAAAATTAATGCTAGTGGCATAAAATCCATTCATTAACAGCTGAATACAAATAATTTTAGCAATTAACTCCTTAGCAATTAAACTGATTTCGAAAAACCTCAAAATTAAATATATTTGATGTCTTATGATATCACGTCACAATTTTTTTTTTTTGGTTTTTGGAATTATTTTCTGACAAAAATTGCAATGAGGCCCCAGGTATGGATAGACCACAAGTAATGCCACCATCCTATTAGCAAAATCTTTTTGGTCAGTATAAAATAAAATTAGGTCAGTAAAAATCAAATTCGGTCGGAGAAAAGTAAAATTTGGTCGGTAAAAAGTTTGGTCAGTACATTTTTTTTAATCAGTAAAATGTGAAATTTAATCAATGGAAAATTAAATAATTAATTAAATAATTTAGTCAATTAAAAACTAAAAGGAAATCAGTAAAAGTTAAAACTTTGCATATCCGGACAAAATTTCGTATTGCGGAAACTTCGTATTTTAGTACATTTTGTATTTTACCATTTCGTATTTCATATTTCGCCTTTCCTAAATTTTGTACAAAAATTAAACAGGTGCTACTGATAACTTTGCAAAGCACAGAAAATTTCCCTTTGTCTCAACAGGCGATACATAGATAACTTCCCGAAGCACAGAAAATTTGATTTTTTACTGACCATTTTTTATATTTTGCCGATGAAATTTAATTTTTTATAGCGCTGGCACACTTTTTCAATTTAGCAAAATTCAATCGAATGAAATTTTACCTCTTACTCTTTCAAACCGAAATAAGATATGTTTGTCTCTTTCTGTCAAATGAAAATTGAAATTTCAATTTCATTTTCAATTTCAATTTAAATTTCATTTGACATAAAGAGACAGCTATATCGGATTTCAGTTTAAAAGAGTAAGAGATAAAATTTCAATCGATTGAAATTTACTCAATTGAAAAGGTGTACCAGTGCCATTACTGATCAATTTTGATTTTTCACTGACCAAATTGGACTTTTTATCGACCAAATTTGACTTCTCCGACCGAATTTGATTTTTTACTGACCAAATTTTATTTTATGCTGACCAAATTTTATTTTATGCTGACCAAATTTCACTTTTTTACTGACCAGATTCTTTATTTTTTACTGACCGTATTTTATTTTTTACTGACCAAATTTAATTTTTTATCGATTTTTTTAAAAGCTTTTTACTGACCATATTTAATATTTTACTGACCATATTTTATTTTCAACTGACCACATTTGATTTTTTACTGACCAAATTTTATTTTTTACTGACCAAAAAATCGCAGCCCCATCCTATATACCTACTACACTTATTAGTGTATCTTTAAAAATGTTTATAAGGGCTAAATTTCAAATTCTTTTATGCAAAAAAATATTCTTTGAAAAATAAATAAATAAGGATAATACAAAGGTAATTTTATGACACTGCAGGATCAATGGAGGATCTTTTTAGAACTTTTCTTTGGGTAAGGTAAATTATTAAAATAAAAAAAAGGATCATGCAGACAGATTACATACCTTCTGTTCTCTCCATCGCGATGCATTTGATTTTTGAGATTGTGTTCGTTGTTTGCGTTCAGGATCGCACTCGTGGCCGAAAGAATTTGATCAGGTGTCTGGGAGAAGACCTGGAAGTGAAATAAACCCATTACTAGAGAATTCTGATTTGTCAATGTCAAACTAAACTCACTGGATCACTTGGAAGAAGTGTAGCTGCTGATAAAATAGCCTCAAGCTTATCAATCTTTGCCATTCTGTCCATTGTCGTATCTGACAGAATTTCATCCATTAGCTGCATGGATTCCGTGAGACTTGGTGGCTCAGAATTCCGCGGAGAGAATGTCCCAGCACCTGGCAGTGAATTATCCGATGGAACACTATCCAGACTGGCATATTCCTGCTCAGCAACCTCACCATCATCCTCAGAATCACTTTGGTCACTGCCACAAATAAATCCCCAAATCAATTTTACTCCTCCCCAAAGCATTATTCTTCAACTTACCGATCTTGTCCTAGATTCTCCAATTTCTCAAGTTTCTTGGCCACTTTGTAAGATCCTTTGAGTTTCTCCTTCTCCTCCTCCGTCAAGTCCAAGTAGCGCAACAGGCGAATTTCTCGATTACTTAAAACTATATTCTTATTGCTCGACTGTGACAATTTAGCACGCAAATCGGCCACCTCAGTGCTAATTTTTCTCTGTTTCTTCCTCATTTTCACCTCAATTGGACGGATTAGCATTAGAATCTGTTCTGTGCACAATTCAGACAACAATCCACGATATTCCGGCAATATGGCACTGTTAACATGATAATAAACAAGAAAAAAAGGTCTTCGTGAGAAAAAAAGATTATTTTTGTGCATTTTCTTGGGAACAAATAAAATGCCAACATAAAATCATTGGTAGAGTTCTTCTTGCAATTTCCAGTCTAAATAGAGCAATTAGCTTAAATTCATCTTGTAAAATGTTTCACTCAATATCTGAACAGATGGATATTCTCAAGTCCATTTGCATTCTGTAGTATTAACAGTGAGTTATAAAGCAAAATCTAATAGGTATTTAACTGTTAGGCGCGCATCTCACGGCACGGAAACTCGTAAACTCTTCCGGATTGTTAATTTCTCTTTCTTGTTCTTTCTACTATATAAGAATGAAATTCTACAGGAGACAGAGTTGTGAGAACTACTTGCAATATAGATTAAAGATTTCAGAAAGTAATTTTTTTATGAATTTAAAAAAAAAACTTTAATATTTATTATTCCTTTTCGGACTCCACAGAAGGAACAGTATATAATAATTTTTAGACGACTCCTTTAGCCGTCCCTAAATGATCGTATTTTGGTGAAATTCTGAAGTTTTGAAATTTTGACCACGCCTAGGCCACAATCGGTTAGAGATAGCGACATTGGATCTCCGCGGAACCCCCCCCCCCCACAGAAATTGACCCTGGGAACATTAACTCTTTAGGGCAGAATCACATTGACAGTAAAATGCTCACCGTCACCGTCAAAGCTCTCACCGTATTTCGTTAATTTACGCATTTTCATTGCAATTCTTACGCAAATTCTCAATTATCGTGTTACATTATCTCATACTCGGGGGCCTTAGGTGAAAATAGTATAAGAAAATTGAATAAATAAAGCGAAAATGCGATAAACGGTGAGCAAAAAAACTGTACGAAAAACTGTAGCAAAAAAAAATCCTACAGTTTTTTTTTGCTTACCGTTTATCGCATTTTCGCTTTATTTACATTTTGCAGTCATTTTGAGCATTTTACTGTCAATGTGATTCTGCCCTTAACACTAAACCTATCAACATTTTTATATACCTATTCCTATCGCGACAGGTCAATTTGACCGATACTGATAAATGTTGTCATAGACAATACTATCACCTCCTTTCAGTCTTGGATGCTTTAGAGAGGCTCCTAGAGTCCATTTCATCCATTTACAGCAAAGACAACCAACCCCTTCTTCCCCCAGATGGTAAAAAATCTGGCAGAAGGGTAGAATTTGTTCTGATTAGTTTTTTGACCAAAGGAATAGAGCTAGCTACTTAGAATGTTCTGACAACCCCCCCCCCCCAAAAGTTAATGTAAGGAATCCAAATACCATATGGATTTTCTTCTCATCCCACTCCTTCACCTCCAGAAACTACTCTTTTGGAAATATCTCAAAAACTAATTCAACGATTCCTTTCATTTTTGGATATGTTTTAGAGGTAGTCAAGGCGGACATTTCGTCCTCAGACAAAAATATTCTCCGAAAATTCTTTCTTGCAAGTTTTCAAGGCCAGTATTTTTAAACTATTTTAGTTGTTCTATAACATACTAAAACTGAATAAAAATGCTTTTAGCTTATGCAAAATTTCTAGATCTCTCAAAATAAATGAAAAAATGAAAATTTTGTCCAAATCCATCGAAAAATCTAATCTCCTAAGCAAATTGACCACTGATCTTGAAAATACCCGGAAGGAATTTTCGGAGAATATTTTTGTCTGAGGACGAAATGTCTGCCTTGACTACCTCTAAAACATATCCAAAAATGAAAGGAATCGTTGAATTAGTTTTTGAGATATTTCCAAAAGAGTAGTTTCTGGAGGTGAAGGAGTGGGATGAGAAGAAAACCCATATGGTATTTAAATTCCTTACATTAACTTTTGGGGGGGGGGGGGGTTGTCAGAGCATTCCAAGTAGCTAGCTCTATTACTTTGGTCAAAAAATAAATCAAAAGAAATTCTTCCCTTCTGCCAGATTCTTTACCATCTGAGGGAAGGAGGGGATGATTGTCTTTGCTGTAAATGGATGAAATGGACTCTAGGGGCTTCTCTAAAACATCCAAGACTGAAAGAAGGTGAAAGTATATAGTCTGTGATTACCTATTTCGCCTATTTCAAATCGGCCAAATTGACCGGTCGTGGTAGGTAGAGCACATGAAATAAGTTTCTCGAAAAAGACAAAATAAAACAAAAAACAAATATACTCAAAAATATATCACATGAACATATTAAGAAAAGTCATGCACTTAGGTAGTGGCAATTGAATGTTTAAGTCTACGTAAATATTAGAAATATGTCCAAAAGGTCAATTTGACCGGGCTCGGTCTATAAGTTTATTTTGTCTATAAGTTTTTTCTTAATCTTTCCTGCAAATTCGACAAAATTTTTAAAATGAGAAGTGGAGAAAGCACGCCTCAAATTTTTGGATGTGCGCTCGAGCGCATGCTATTCTGATCGGCGCTCATTTGTTTTCGACTCTGTTACTTCGAAAAAGCTTCCGAAATATTTATGGTATATTCTAAGATAGTTTATCTATCAATTTAAACAATAAAAAAATATAGACCACTTTTGATCTTCTAATTTACACTCCCCCTTATGACCTATACACACTAGAGAAATTTATGTTCATATTGGAGTAAATTCCCTACGCTTGTGTAGGAAAAACTATTTATAATATGGACATAAATATTTATCTCTAGTGTGTAGGGGCCATTAAGGATGAGTATATTTTCAAAAATTTGAAAAGTAAAAAAAAATCTTGCC